>NC_089197.1:4317474-4527474 GCF_963930695.1 Labrus bergylta
AAAAAAAAAAAAAAAAAAGATTTCTTGCCTACGTCCTTTCCTATCCACTTTTCCTTGATCTTAATAACTAAGGTCACATGGTCGAGGAAAGGTGTGAATAAGAGTACAGGAAAAGAAAACCAGGGGAGTAAGGGTATACCACTGCATGTATTCTGCTGTATTTACAGATGTCTCTTTGGTTCGCAGTATAAAAACTACAATTTACCTAGGATGGACTACAAAGAGTGCCTCCATCATTAATGCAGTCAGAAATATGTGATATCTAGAATTATTTTTGAACCATTTAAATCCCTTGTTATTGCATTTATGTAGCAAAATCATCTATCTACTATGATTCAAATCTACTACAATCATTTGGACAGCATGTTTTCACGAGTGTAGTGCATCATAAAAATGACGCAAGGCATTGTGGGACATTTTTCTTCTCTCCTTTCCTAAAGGATTATCCTGTGTAGCGTCTGCTAAAGGTGATAAAAAAGGAAGCAATGAAGCTCTTTTCCTTATCTCTGAGAATTCAAACAGTGTTTATCATCAGACGGCGATTCTGGAGTCTGTTGGGGCCCTTGGCAAAAATTCACAAGGGGCCCCCTCCAACCGTTATTCATCACTAACTTTTAAAACGTTTTTACAGATTTTATATGTTAGAATTTTTTTCAAAACATAGATCTAAAGAACAGTAAAACCTTTCATTTTCATCCATCGAACAAAGGTTTTCAGGAATAATGCCCACAATGCTTACCTGTGCCTCGCCTTGCCTATAGCTAAGCAACACCTCTTATTATCACGGCTGACTCTCGAACACTTTCCTAACCTAAACCCAGCAGGTTCCCATTATCATGCTCTATTTGGAACAAGCATTTTAGTGCAGCTCTATTCAGTCCTTGGTGTTTTGGTATATGATTATCTTTTTGATTAAGGATCAAATTAAGAATTTATTTACATTATTTAAAATACTGCTGATTTAGAGGTCACATATTGTGCACTTCAACATGTTTCTCTAACACTAACATGTGTCTCTAGTCCGTCTACAAACCCCCCAATAATGAGAAAAGTTCATCCTCTCTGTCTTTTGCCCGCTCCACTTTTCAGAAAATGTGTGCTCAAGCAGGCCATTTGGAGATTTTCCCCTCATGACATCACAAAGGGCAGTAGCCCCTCCCCCCAGGTGGGTGACACTCCCACAGCTAGGTGTTTGTTCTGCCCTCTGAGTCTGCCTTCTCACCGTAAACAATAGGACATGGAGCGAGAAAGCCCGAGCCACCCAAGCCCTTCCAGAAAGGGGGCGTGGTCAGACACATCTCATTTACATATTTAAAGGTACAGACACAGAAACAGCCTGTTCTGAGCAGGGCTGAAATAGAGGGGTTTATAGACATGATCAAGAACAACATAATTAGAACAAGAGACTTCACACACATGTTTTGGGGAGATCTGAGACTTATTTAAACTGATTGAAGAGGAGGAGAATATGTCACCTTTCAGTATTTAAGTATATTATTAAAAACCGTAGGTACAAATCTTCTGTGACACCATTCTAAAAAAAACAACAGTTGAACTTGAAAAGACATTTTGATAATCAAAGTTAAAATCAAGTTCAAATTCACCTTTTAATCGAAGCGCTTCAATATCAGCATTCTTGAGTTTCGCTGTTCTCTATAGAGCCGAGTGTACAGGCCGAGCATTAGACACACTACAGGCGGATTGAAAACACTCGACAAGAAACATCCGCTCCGAAGCCTTGACATGGTGACAAGGAAATGCCTCGCTCCTAACAGCTCTATTTATTGAATTGTAGCGAATATTCCTGGCAGGCGGATTTTTAACTAAACCCAGCCCGGGGGTCTCAACATCTGCACCCAATCAGCGCAGGAGAAAACTCCTCTGTTCCTCCTCTCCTTCATTTACTCACAGAGCCAGCGTCCAGAAACAGAATGTTTATTTGAGGTAATACTTTTTCTCTCAACTACTGGATGGCGATACGTTAGGTTAGCGTTTTTCATTGCTGCATGCAGAATGTGTTATGAGTAATGAGAAACACTATATTTGTATCTCAGTAACCGGAAACTGTGAATGTAAAACACACCACATGTTGCCCCCCCCTCCCCCCCCCCCACCGCCTGTACATACTGTATAACCTGAACCTTTCCTTTACCCGACATGAGCTGCAGCTGATCAAAAACAGGAACGCTCTGACTTGTTGTGATGCTGGCATATGCAACATGATTGTTCTTTTTTTTTTTTTTTTACTTCCTTTCTCAAATCTAACTTCAATTATATCCACAAGTATGTGATTCATGTTGCTTTTATAGCAACACAACAGGAAGACGTTTCACAAACAACAGAATCTTTTGCACACGACATGACGGATGATTCAGCACAGAGCTGCTGATAAAATACAAACAACACATTTTAAAAATCAACTCTTCATTTTTTTATTGACTTTTTAACAGTCATATAAACGCGACAGGACACACAACAATGTTTCTTGTTTTTTTTTCTGCACATTTTTAGTTTAATGCACCACCAAACACACATGTACACACACACGTTTATGGATGTTCAGTAAAGTTATTTACATGCAGATCGTAAACGTCCAGACAGCGTTGAGAAAAATAGTTTCATGCAAAAATCAACACACACACTCACACAAACACACACACACACACACATACTTTACAAATAAGACAGTTGGGGCCTGTGTCAGGTTTTCACTTTGGTGTGTGTGTAATTGTGTTTTTGTCATGTATACAGAGAAACACACACACACACACACACACACACACACACACACACACACACACACACACACACACACAATAAGAGAAAAAATAAAGTAACACAGCAAACAGACAAAGGATGAGTTGAATAAAATAAAAATACACACTTAACCTCAAAGCTCTTTAGTTATGTATCAAATATGTGAGGTAATGTTGTGTCCTACCTGCGATCCTGGTTTCTGAAGTTTGCAAACCTTAGACAGCAGAAAAAGTGTTCAGGAGAAGTTTCTTTTATTGTTTAAAATCACTGACACCCTACACACACTGTCGACAAAGAAATCAAAACATTACATTTTAAATAGATCCTTTTTTCAAGCAGGTATTTTTCCAGAGGAGATCTCTGAAATTACTGAAACTAAAAAAAGCTGTTAAAAGATTATCCTTTGAAGTTTCAATTTCAACATAATCCATGTATTAATCATCAAAATACTCAACACATTTTACAGGTTTTAACTCAATTATAATTAAATAAAACAATACAACACTTATTAAAAATCCTAATACAGTTTCTTGCCTTCTTCTAAAGGTTCATCTGTGTTTTTTTGATTTTCCTGCTTCTTCATTTCGGTGATCTTTTGGAGGGCAAACATATTTGCATCCTCTTTTTGTTTTGCCTCGTTCTTGGTTCATCTCTGCCAGAACCTTCGGTCTAAATGTCTTCACTGTCTTCATCACGTGGGTGTATGTTACAGTAGATGAGTTATTAATAGACACAAACTCTGTGAAGACGAGGGCAGAGTTCACATCAGATCGCTAAAGTGACCCATGAATAATTAGCTACAGCCCTGCTTTTATTGAAGATTATTTGGACAATATCAATAGTTCTTTAAACAGCTGTGTCTCCAAGAAAAGTTGTTGTGTAAAATATAATTAAGATCATTTTGATGATTAGTGAAAAATCTGAAACCCCTTCTGTAACTGAAAATAGCACAAAGACGTTTTAATTTAAATTTTATATACGTTATTAATCTCTGAGGGGGATTTCTGGTTTATACTCGGTCTTTGAGAAACATGCTTCTTACAGTAAACACATAGGCCTGAATCACACACATGCACAAACAGGAGCTGTGGACATGCATTAGTGGAGAGAGTCCGGCTGCTACACAGGGAGCACGTCAGAGCTGTTGGTGCCTTGCTTAAGGACACTTCGGCAGTACTCTGGAAGTGACCTGGCACCTCTCCAGCAACCAGGCCAACTTCCATACTTTATTCTGCACCAAGCAATTGTAACATGCTAACATTAGCATTATGCTTATTTGAGCTGGATTTACAACTAGATGTCTGTGTCCTGAATCAGCTCCTAATTGTTTTATTTATTATTATTAGGGTAAAATGAAGGTTATCAAAATGAATGAATACTATTTAGTCAGATAAAGTCTTAAAAGTCAGATTGAAGGGTTTCATTCTAAGGTCAGAAAATCAGACATTTAATCAATTCATGAATTTATTTTTAATTGTATTTAATTGTATAATCTTTATCAATCCTGAGGAAAATATAAACTGCCGTCCCTCTTCAGTGTTTTTATTTCATTTATAATTTATTTTTTAGTAACATAATAAACATTAAACAACCAATAAACTTCTCTGGCATCAGCAAAAAACATAAATCCAAATCCTCCCCTCCCCAACGTACTCCTCACACATTATCAGTCACTCACCTGATCACGGTATGATCACTGTACATGTTGTTTTAAAATAACTTTATAGTCATTTATTTTATAAAGAAGTGACGTTTCCAGTGGTGCTCATGTTTCTGTGAATTCTTCCTCATTATTTTGCAGTCTGTGATCCATTCTTTGTGCTGCATTAAACTGAATCCACTCACAATTACTTTTTTTGTGACCATAAGTGACAAAAATAAATATTTTATTTGCAGATACGCTCATACATTTTCGCAGATCACCAAGTATGCATGTTTCTGGCATGAGTGTGATGTCTGAATTAGTGTCGATCATTGCTTTTTTTCTTTATCCCAAACCTGTACATCTGTACAGTGGTATTTGGACTACTCAAAGTGCTTTTACACCGCAGGTCACACCTACACATTCACACACTGATGGTAGAGGCTGCTGTGTAACGTGTCCATAAGCATTAACTAATCAATTCATACGCCACAGACGAAGCAGTGGGAGCAACTTGGGGTTAAGTGTCTTGCCCAAGGACACATCGGACATGTAGCAGCAGGAGCTCTGGATTGAATCCCCAACCTTCCGGTTAGGAGACGACCGACTCTAACAACTGAGCCACAGCCGCCCCATGACATGCTACACACACACACACACACACACACACACACACACACACACACACACACACACACACACACACACACACACACACACACACACACACACACACATAGGCCTGACGCTCAAATAGGACCTATGGACGTGCATTTTTATGAACAGAGTGTCAGAGTGATGAGGCTGCACGGAGACATGTCATCCTGAGCAGTTGGTAACCTCAGGAAGTGATCAGGTCCCTCTCCAGCAACCAGTCCCAATTTTCCATACTTGGTCCGTACCATGACTTGAACCAGAAGCCCTCTGGTTCCCAACCTAAGTGTCTTCAGACTGAGCGACTGTCGCACCCCTTTTCCACACAATTTGATGTGAAGTTTTGGAGTCATTACCTTCCTTTGAGGAAGCTAAGTGCTCTGACACATAAAAGGTCTGCTGGTGAAATTTAAGACACAATGAAGGTTTTTCTCTCCACACACTACTTCATAAGTGAAAGCCAATTCATCTACCCTCCTTGTCACACGGCCTCTCTCTCTCTGTGCCAGAAAAAAAGAAATCCTTCACATTCTGCTCTCCATCTGAATATCGCCGCTTTCTCCTTCCCTCTCGTCCTCTGTCCTGCGTTTCTCTCTCTCTCTTTTCTTCCCCTTCCCTTCCTTCACCTCTCCTACCCCTGCCGTTTTTCATTTAAATATTTCATCCAGTTGTCTCGCGGCTTCTGCGGCTTGCCAAGTGTCATCTAGATCCCAGGGCCCGACACTAAAGTGGAGCACGGAAGTCATTTTTAGAGACGTGTGTGTGAGAGGGAAAGAGACAGAAAGAGAAAAAGAGAAAGGGGGGGGTGGGACGAGAGGGGAGACGCTGAGACATCGGCTGGTGATAAGAAGTGAAAAGGTGGAGAAGACATGGGAGTGATAACTAATGTACTTCCTGTGTACTTCCTCTTCTCCCCTGTCAACCCCTCATGCTACCAACAACCCCCCTGCCCCCCCCATCCTTTGGCATAAGAGATATAACTGATGTGTGATGTATTCTTATTGTGTGTGTGTGTGTGTGTGTGTGTGTGTGTGTGTGTGAGAGAGTCTGGGTTTATCTGACATGTGGTATAAAGGAGATGTGCGTGAATGTGAAGATGTACATTTACGGTTCTGTCTGACAAACTGATGGCTGATGTGGAGAGAGGCGTGTGTGAGTGTGTTTTATGTGGGTGTGTGTGACTGTGTGTGTGTGTGTGTGTGTGTGTGTGTGTGTGTGTGTGTGTGTGTGTGTTAAACGACGATGTGGAAGTGGAGAAGCGAGGAATGACATGGACAGATGGGCGAGTGAGAGAAGAGAGATGCTTAAAACTTCTACTTAGTAAAAATGTCTTTACTCTTAAGTGTGTTTCTTTGCACTTAAATGTGTGTGTGTGTGTGTCAGTGTGTGTATGTTTGTGTGTGTGTGTGTGTGTGTGTGTGTGTGTGTGTGTGTGTGTGTGTGTGTGTGTGTGTGTGTGTGTGTGTGTGTGTGTGTGTGTATGTGTGTGTGTGTGTGTGGTCTCTCATACCCGGGGAATAGTTTGTTGGTTCCAGTCGGGGATCCATCGCACGGGGGTCAAAAACAATGCTCCTGCAAATGTCTGCACCGTCCTGCCGAACAAAAGCAGAAGAAGCAGAGAGAAAGTGAAAGATGAGCTTGTGACCACCGAGTTCCAATCTGTGTCGTCCGTCTGTCCTCACGGCAACAACTGGCTCCTGTTGTAGTTTAGATCGTAAGCTGTGAAAACACGTCGACAAACACGGTTTGCCTTTTAACGCGATTCCCCCCCCCCCGTCTCTGACATGCACAACCTGCCGCTACATCCACACATAGCTCGCTGTTATATGTTAGGAGCGGTGAAATCACTTCCACTTGTACATCCTTACTTCCTGCAGAGAGGATCACACTGAATCCCCAGGTGTAAATGAAAGTCATGCTGCTGTCGCTGCGGCAAAAGGTTGACGGGTCGAGCTTTGCTGCGTTTTATAAATAGAGAATGGATGTTCTGAGGAGAGGTATTACTCGGCCACAGTTTCTTATACTGAACGTATTAATATGAATAACAACAGAAGGGTAAGTTGACATGAACAAACATTGCTTTCACATGATTTCAAGACCGACAAAGACAGATGCGACTGATGTCTTAATGCTCTGGGAAAATAGATATCACCGCGGCAACGGCACAATTAAATGACCTGCAGCCGCGAATAGCATCACATTATTCGCACTTATCATCAGGTATGATGGTTAACACTGTTGTATACACTTTTCTGACACCTTCAAGGTTTTCACCAGATCAAAAATAACTGAACTTTATCGGAGTTTATGTCCGCTGCCGACTAAAACCTTTTAAGGAGAGTAGACTTCTGGTTTTGGTTTTGACTTAAGTGATTCTGACTCTCCTTCAGTACTGTAACACCACATGGTACATGTGTCCGTGCACTACTTTAAACTACTTTAAAGGGAGATCCGGCCTTTTCAGTAAAAGCCCCTAAACTGTGGAACAGCCTCCCTCATTCCATCAGGTCTGCACCCTCTGTTGACTCTTTTAAGTCCTGTCTCAAGACATACTTTTATATTTTAGCATTTGAGTCCTCTGGTCCTGAATAGACCGTTTCTTTCAGGTTCCTTTGTTGCTTTCTTTATTTTGTTGCTTTCTTTATATATTCTTTCTTTATATATGTATACATATATATATATTTCTCTCTTGTGGACGTTGTGATCTCAAGTTGTTTTTGCTTTTTTAATGTATTGTGCAGCACTTTGGTCAGCTGTAGCTGTTTTTAAATGTGCTTTATAAATAAATATGACTTGACTTAAATCTAAACTGCTCCGCCACATTAAAAAAATAATCAGCTTTAAGATTGTAGGCCAACCACTCCAGAGACTCTTTGAATCAGCCTACAATAAAAAGCATGTTAAGGCTGGCGAACAGCGTTTTGTCTCTGACTCTAAACGCGACGGTCTGAACACAGAATATAAACTATATCAAAACTGAGATACATTTTAATAAGGTCCGACTGAAGCACTCTTATATGGAGATGACTCCTAGAATGAAAGTCAGTTGACAGCCTCTGTGTAATGCCGTACTTAAAGTCACACAGCCCACCCACATGTCCCTTCAGTGGCCACCACGACCCAAACAGCATCTCCACCTTGAACAGACCCAGACGGTGAAAAAAGTGAAATGTTTGATGTCATGAGGAGGACATTCTTTTTGACTCGTCAACTGAGCTGTCTGTGAGGTTTTCTTTTTGAAGTAAAATGAGACGTTCAAAGGCGCAGAGGTGTCGTTCTTTTCCATCACTGCTGCTGCAGGGAGACTCTGCTGTCTGTGCAGTGGCTAAACTACGGTGCACCTAAAGGGACAAAATAGCATGCAATCAACGTAAGCCACAACCTGAGGTCTTGAAAAATGAAGCCAATGTGGAGAAGTGCAAAATTGTGTCTGCCCCGGAATCACATACACACCACAGCCAAAAAGTCATTTTTACAGAATAAATAAACATGTTTACAGCCTGGTACAAAAAACAAATAGATCTGATGAGTTATTGTCATCACTGAGACACACGGTACGGAGGGTGGATTGTTTTTAAACAGCCCCACTGTTATGTTAAATTGTTCTTCAGTTTTAAGACTCTTAAGACTCTCACACACACACACACACACACACACACACACACACACACACACACACACACACACACACACACACACACACACACACACACACACACACACACACACACACCAGCAGTAAGGTTTCTGTGGATGACGTTTCTGTTCTGCTTGCCGGGCTGCTCACTGACCCCACACATGTGTGTTTGACCCTTCAACTCTGTGCTCTCCCCTCAGGAGGAAGGCTCTGCTCTCTCTGATGCACCTTCATATGTACACACACACGCACCCACACGCCTACACACACACACACACACACACACACACACACACACACACACACACACACACACACTGAGACACTGATCCGTCCTTTGAGAGTGCGGATTTACCCTACAGGGCGGACTCCGGTCAGACTTGCACTCATCCACAGTAAAAGATAAAAGGATATATCACATCCTCAATCCCTAAAACCAGAAGTGGGTGCCTGGACACACACACGCACACGCACACACACACACACACACACACACGCACACACACACCGACACACATACTTTCAGGAATACACACACATACACTCCAGGCACTGAGCTCCTGAGTCCCCAGCTTAGCACTTGATCCTGTCTTTGGGAGGTTGACACTTCAGAGGGAAAGCCTTCACAAATTCCTTTGGACTACACACACATAAACACATGTACAAACACACACACACACACACACACACACACCACTGAGACCCTCCCATAGCAGATACAGTCGAGGGAGAGTCCCAAACCTCGGAGGCCTGTTCATGGTGATCTGCTGGTCAGCATCTGTTTGCTGTCGAGGACGCTCCTTCCTATTTCCCTGACCATCAGTCATCGGTTGCCTCGATGAAAATCCGCATCTCAGCATTTGAGGTGCAAGAGACACATTGAGGAAATCACGCCAGTAAACAATCCTCCTTGTCACTACGTATCCTGAAGCCAGGAGAATCACATGAGCATGTTGACCTCTTCGCTGCCCCCCCCCCCCCCCCCCCCCCCCCCCGAGGAGCGGCAGATTGTCGGCAGAGACGCTTCCCGCTCAGACAGGCGTGGAGCAGACGTGGCTTCCGACAGGGATGTCAAGTCAGCTAGCGTCTGTAGTACGGCCCAGGGGCACCTGACCGCCCGTTTGTAAGGGAGAAGCTGTGGCCGATGCACCCCGGGGTGCTCTTGCATTTAGCACAGTATCCTTTGTGCCGCTCGTGAAGAATGGATGTTAGTTCATCAGGAGGTCACACACACACACACACACACACACACACACACACACACACACACACACACACACACACACACTCAGACATAGACCATGACAAACCAAAGGGTTTATTACTCTGACAGATGTTCTGGATGATATTTTATTCTGTCTTTATTTACACTCGAACATCATTGAGAGCATCGCCCTCATTTACGATGACGTCGAGCAGGATAAACAATGAAAAATAACAAACATACATATATGTGTGTACAGATACACACGTAAGCATATGCATATACTGTATACATAAACACACATATATATATACACATCATAGATAAACAAAACAAAACCAACAA
Source organism: Labrus bergylta (assembly GCF_963930695.1). Classification (NCBI taxonomy): domain Eukaryota; kingdom Metazoa; phylum Chordata; class Actinopteri; order Labriformes; family Labridae; genus Labrus; species Labrus bergylta. The sequence continues at coordinate 4,327,714 of NC_089197.1, forward strand.
ACAGATAATAAAAAGTATTAAAAACAAAATCAATTAAAACGTGCAATCAGAAGTAAAGGAGTTAATAATTAAAGCTCTAAAATGGACATAAAAGACCAGTGCCTTATTTTTAAAGTGTCTTGTAGCAAATTCCAAGAATATTGTATTAATGACTCCTGATTCCTTGAGAGAGTTCCTTACTTCCTTGCTTCCTTAATCCATGCAGAGTATGTGGACATTGCAGGTTGAGACCCACCTCAGCAGCACCTTGTTGCCTGTTTCTGAAGTGATCAAAAGTTAGGTTGTAGCATTCCAACATGCCATCGTTAGGCTTCATAACCTCTCTTCACAAACTAGTGGGTGACACCAGAGAGCTCATGTCCATGTTTTATACAATCACACAGACCTTTAGTGAAATCAGACGCCTATACCCATAAATCCTTGGGAAGACCTTAATATAGTCCCTCCATTTGTATCTGATAGAGCCCTTACTTCTAACCCAAAAATGAACTTTGTGTTCCTATTTTCTCTCCTCCTCTTCTTCACTTTCTTCTCCGTATCTCTCAACCCCCCCGTCATGTTAATCCACCTCTCTCTTTCTTCCCAGGCAGGCATCATGCACAGGGTAGCAGTGAGGTGGAGAAAGGAGGCTTCGTCGTAGTAGCAGCAGGGAGAATGTCACAGTAAGATAAACACCGGGTGCAGCTGAAGTGGCTTTGGGCTCGGCTCAGGCTGACGTGACAAAGAGTATCGCCTGTGATTTGTATCCACACGAGCTCTCAGTGTGGAGTGGCTCCCACGCACTCGCTATACATCCTGAAATATACAACGTTTGACTCCTGAGTGTTTCTGTAACCTGACGCTATGTTTTTATACCGCCAGCAATTTCATAATATACTGTATGATGGGGAATCTGCTAATGGCAGCGAGTTGGAGGAGCTCGTTCCTCACAGAAACACTTTTTTTAAGCACTATACTGGAACGTCACTTTGACATATTAAATTAAGTTTTTCAAGAACTTGTTGAGTAACACTTTAATGCTCATTTTGGAAATTTAGTATATTATTAATTTATCTTTTTCCTCTCTGTCATGGAGGTATGGCAGGAAACACAAATGTCAGTGTGAGAACGGAGGAGAGATTGTAACTAATACGCTGCATTTGCCAAGAAAGGTGAGGGTATACACACCACCACGTGCACCCCTGGGTGGGGTCTCCAGGGTGTCTTAGTCCTGTACCTGATCACAGACGGAGCAAACTGTGAGCCTAAATCCTTCTCGATCAGGCGAGACCAGCAGGTTAATCTGTGGTCAGGGACTCCAGAGCACATGACAACACCGTTACAAATCTGAGGTTATTTTTATATTTTTAATCTAAATGTATTTTTTTGTCTTTTTGGCTTGATGTCATATTTTTTATAGATTTAATATTTTCTGTGATTGTTGATGGATTTTTAAAATGTTCCATTTTAGTGTTTCTGTTTTGTCTTGATGCTTTTAATGTCTTGTGTGAAGCACTCTGAATTGCCTTGTCGCTGAAATGTGCCCTAGAAATAAACTTGACTTGAATTAATATATACATTATAATCATAATAATTTATAAGATATGTCCTGTAATTGGTGTTGGTCAGAGGCTGACATTTTTTAATGTGCTCTGTCACAAATTCTCTAAGAAAATGGCCTGTAATATAAATTTACATTTTCCATTAAGTGTTTATGTGTTACCTAAAAAGTGTTATGGGAGATATATATATATAAAGCATTAAGACATTAAAAACATCTGAAAACATTTGTTTACTACAATAAATTATCAGAAGTGGCAAAAACTAAAAGATGTAGTTCTGTCTCCTCTTAAATATCTTCTTTCATTTATCGCAGGGAAAGAACGAGAACAGTGCATCACACACGCAGACCAGATCAAAACAAGTGAGTGTGGTGAGTGTGCGCACCCCATGTGAAGAGACTAGCGGGCTATACGGGTTCGAATCCGACTTGTGGCTCCTTTCCTGCATGTCATTCTCCACTCTCTCTCTCTCACTCCCTGATTTCTGACTCTACATCCACTACCCCCGTAGTGGATAAAGGCATTAAAAGCTTAAACATGTAGCCTAATGGAATTCTTATCATTCAGTCAATGACGGAATTTATAGACTTGCATCTCACCACCTGCAGGGGGCGCACACCAAACAATTGTAACAAATAAAATGCAGAAGAAATAAACAAATTACATCTTGCTCCTGCCACATTATATCTTATAAATCCCAATTAAAAATATGTCGACATTGTACTATGATGATTCCTGATTTGTAACATTAGTCCAATGATCAATCGCTAACTTTAGGAGAAGCAAAAGATGATCTCGACACTGAGCAGGGATAGTTGCGGGTGTGCTATTTGTGCCGAATGTGTTGAGGGGCCGACGATTTAAAGGCCAGAGTGAGTCCTGAGGGGAACTGTACTTCTAAGAGTTGGGTGAAAGCCAGGCACAGTTCAACTCTGACCCACTGGGCTGCCTGTAGTTGTGCACGTTCACACTTTTCCTGTGTGATGAAAGAAGTGATGGCAGAGTCGTCCTTTGCAGAGGGGCCTCCAGCATGAATGAAGCCTTTTACCTCGGACAAGCCACAAGGTCAAATGTAAAGTATCTCAACATTTAAGAGTCACCAACAATCGAGGTTATTAAGTGTGGAGTAGAATTTCTGCTTGTAGACATTTATTTCTTCTCACTTCTCACTCTCTATCTTTAATCTTGATCGATACTTTTTTTGGTATCCTTTCTTATTGTCATGTTAGGGAATGTGGCCATGATGTTTTGTAATGACTAATTGATGAATAATTGTGTATTGTATATTATTATCGTCCAGATGGAATCTAGCTAATCAGCTGAATCTGGTGAACTTCATCTCCTCTCAGTAAGTTTGATAAATGTATATTTTGTACATGGTCCCTAAAAAAATTCAACAATAAACTAACCTAAATCTATTTCTATATCCATCTACAATATCTGTTTGTGATAAAGATCTGTTATTTATTAGATTCAGCAGAACAAACATCTTGGCAATGCCTGAATTTAAAGTTTAGTTTGAGCTCCTAAGAGGAGTTCAGATATTTTTTATTAAAACCTTTATAATACCTAAAAGCAAAATAAATCATCAGCAAGAAGATTGACTTTTTCTTCATTGTAATTTGTAACGCTGGTTGGTATCACACACATTGATTTAAAGTACTTTAACTGGAACACCCTTTGTCTTTATTTTAACACAGATTTACAACTTCATAATTTACCAACAAGCAAAGACATTAGACGTGCTGCAACACCAAAAAATGAAAATAAATCAAAACACTAATAATGTCATTTTTATTTACATAATTTCTCTATAAGAAACATGTTTTTTAGCCAACAACACCCTTGTCACCTCTGATTTGATTTCTAAGTAGACATCTTCATTTCTTTACTTCTAACCCTTTTGCATCATCCCACTTAGGCCCAGTCCACACATCAGCAAGTATTTTTTTAAAACAGAGGCTCTCCTCCTCCGTTTTAAAAAATATGTTCCCGTCCACACACGCTCAGTTCTCAGAAACATCTCCGTCCACATGAAAACGCAAAACACCCGTTACAGCTGTCATGAGTACGCTAAGTCAAAACTTGATATTCAAAAATGTTCTCACCATTCCTCTGCAATGAACTTTTCATAATTCAAAGTCGTCCAATCAGGCGTCTCTGCTCATCAACATATTGGGAGAGTAACTATGTGTGTATGCGTGAGCGTGTAAAAAGTCCAGTTAGCAACATTAGCACCAGCGCTAGTTTGGTTACGTCTCATGCAAACAAAAGTGACAGCGTCGCACATCGACTTCAAACGGAGAAGAAACCTTTGCACAGCCCAAAACTCAGTTTTCCCCGTCTACACATGAAAACCTTTAATTGAGTTTCTGAAAAATCTTCATCTTGGAAAGAGTTCAGCAAAAGGTGCTTTTTCAGTGACCTAAAACGCTGTTTGGTACGAAAGGCCAAACACACAGTAAAAGCTCAGAAAAATACCCGCCTATACGTGTGGACCAGGCTTCACATTAATCCATTCACTCTTTTTTTCTCATGTCTGTCTTTCTTTCTTTCTGTCTGTCTTTCTTTCTTTCTGGAAGTGATTTGTGAGTCCAAAACAAGAAGGGAGGGATGCTTGGCGGAGGCCTTATCGTCCTCATGTTGAACATAATTAATAAAAGCAGCCCATTCCGATGTAAGAGGCTGATTAATGCAGCAGATACATCACTGCATGAAGTGCACCATCTCTCTGTTAATGACGGGATGGAGACAGGGCTGGGATTCTTATGTCAGCCAAGAACTTGCTGATGATAAATCTGAGTAGAAGGATTTTTTTTTTTTTTAACGTGTGCAGTTGAAGTCTTACTGATGCATTTATGCAGAATAACATAAAAACAACAACTCGTACTGTTTTAATCTTTAAGATGACACATTTCTTCAAATCGCTACATCTTGTTCAAGCAAGTGAGGAATCTGAAATCTGATTTCCAATGAAACAAACATTCAGTAAACATGAAGCACGAGATGAAACCTTACTGTAAAACAGAGACTGTCTCGGATGTTAGCTCTTTTCTGAATGCAATATAATTTCAGAAAGACAACTCACGTTTGTATCGTTTAAAATATTTATTGCAGCAGAAAAAATTTTGGGTTTGGTGTCTAGGGTCTGACCTCATCACTCCTCACAGTTTTAATTTAAATCAGAAATATGAGGTGTGATGGGATGATACCTTAAACCCCCCGGTGGGAGCCTACAGGTGGATTCTGGGGCTGAGCGAGAGTGCGGTACTGGTGCAGGTCAGAGCTGGCAGTAAAAGAGAGAGGAGGGGGAGAGAGAAGAAATCTCGCAGTTTAAGTAGACCACCAATTGGAAGGAGAGTTTGTTTCCTGAACTAGCTTTGCAGCCTACGCAACCTTCTGTCAAATTTGGTGCAAAGGTAAGTTATTAAACTAACTTTTATAAATACATGAAATCGTAGCAACATGACATACACTGCACAACTCCTTAAAACAGAAACACTTCTGTTTTTTTTGTTTTTTTAATGCCTTTGTTGTAGAGGTTGGATTCAAACCTGGGCCTCCTCCCCAGGACCCCCATAGGCTAAAAAGCTGAAATATAAGAAAGCTACAAACAGCACAAAAAAATCAAAGAAAACTATTTTTTATTTTGTACAGGTAACAGTTTTACTTATCCTGTTTTACTCTTTATTACAACTGATAAAAGATTTCAGTAAAAAACGTCCAGATATGAACTTGATTGTGTTTCTGTGTTCACGCTGGTCGCTCCTCTCGTCCGCCTGAGAGCAGCCGAGTCAAACGCCTCTCTCCGCTTGTGAAAATCTTTAGAACCGCAATGCATGATGGTACATATTGCTCAGATAGTGACCATCGGTCGTACACTACTTTTCACAATGCATTGTGGGATACATAATCACTCAGAATTCAGACAGCACTACAAAATGGCATGTTCACTATATAGTGCAGTGGTTCTCAACTGGTGGGTTGGGACCCAAAAGTGGGTCTCGGAGCCATTTTCAGTGGGTCTCACGACCTGTGTGCCTGGAAGAAAAATGGTGTCAAAACGTCTATGACGCGGTTTTTAAAACAGGATTTTAAAAATTGTGTTTATCTTGTGAATCACGCTTTGTACCGCCTAATCTGATTGATTGAAAAATATCAGAAATCTGGGCGCATGAAGGAGTTAGTGGTGGGTTGAGACATAGCCCAGGTGTACGTGGATCAGAGAGGTTGTATTGACCTTCCTGTAGACCTACACAGACCGTCCAGTGACGGGCTGCAGCTTACGTGCTGCAACTAGTTTACAATTGGATGGTTCTCACAAATATGACAATGATTTACACAAGGACGACCAAAAGACAAAAAAACTGCAATTCAACCATTTCTTTACAACATTTGTACCTGTGGGGTACGCCTCTCAGGTAAGTGGGGGGTTGAAGAGGAAAGGGTTAAAGAGGAAAACCCGGGGTCTCTTGGAGGAGTCCTGGTGGTCCATGAGCCTGACTTTAAGACACCACTATTTGTAACCAATGAAGTACAGTAATGGAGAGCAGTGGCCTGAAGTGAAGCTATGAAGTCTTCCCTAATGACTCTAACACATGTGTGTCTGGCTCTCAGCCCTCTCATTAACGTCACTGGACACTGTATACTCTGTGACTCTGTGTGTGTGTGTGTGTGTGTGTGAGTGTGTGTGTGTGTGTGTGTGTGAGAGAGAGAGAGAGAGAGAGAGAGAGAGAGACGCTGCTGTTTGCCAATATAGCCAAGCTCAGAGTGCTGCGGTGATCTCATATCCGCTTAAGTTTGCTTGCCCTGTGGCTGTTTGTGTGTGTGTGTGTGTGTGTTCATGTACACACACACACACCTACACACCTCACTGTGATGTGCTCCATGTGGAAGAGGACACTTTGTACACAGGTGAGGGATGTCTTTCATCCTCTGCAGCAACTGGGACCACGTAATCCGTGTCACCTCCTTAGCTTCCTTTTTTCCCCTCATTCTTCAGTGTTTGGCAAATGTTTCTATTTAATGTGTTGTTTGAGACACACATGTTTATGAATATGTTGGACCTGTGTGTGTGTGTGTGTGTGTGTGTGTGTGTGTTGTGTTGTGTAGTAAACAGGGTGGTTTGCTCTGTGGAAGAAGGAATTTCCCCCAGCAGTCCCCATCAGTAATAGCGCCTGTAATGAGCTGCAGCTGTCAGCGTGGTTTCTGCACACACACACACTAAACACACACACACAGACACACACACATGTACAAAGTGAGGAGGAAGCAGTGACTCACACAGCAGTGTGCCGTCGCACTGTATGCTGATAAACAGTGTAACTCATCAGACTTGCATCAGACACCAGACACAAACATTTCCTCACAAATACCAACTGCTTCTAAAAATATCCGTCTGTGACTTTATATTTTACACTGCGTGATTTAATATTGAACAACAACAAAAGTAAGAAAAATACAGCGACATGAAACGCTCTCAACCTGCTCTGCTTTCTCTTAGTGTTTGTAAAGTATTATATTATTTTTATAAACCATGTCAGAGTATTAAAGGGACTTTCTCTTTTGCATTTCTCTAAGGAATATGTTGAACGTCCTATCATCAATTCATCCAATCAGATCGCACTTTAAGACAACCCTTGACCTCGTTACCTTGTAGTTGCTGACGCTGGAGAAGCAATATCATTGGTTTTTGGTTTGTGCAGATATCAGACAAAATAAATACTTCCCTGTCCGAACCTAAAGAAAGCTAAAACCTCTTACATTCATATTTCACAGCATCGTTTTTTCACACCGTGTTACCAAGGCGACCCAACAACCCGCACATTGACCCAATCAAGAGACATTAAACACCCTTCACAAAGATGAAACCAAGGGGTTTATTTTGAATAGACAAACAGCTAAATCATAAAACAAAGATCAACTGAAACATGAATTTAAAAACAAGTAATTCCTGACTGAACGTAACTGTAAAGCCTCTCTCCTCTTGAACTCAGCTCTGAGCTTTTTAAGCTCTGAGGTCAGGTGCACCTCATTGAGTAATCAGAAGCTTCACCTGGGCAGAGCTGGAGACTACGGAAGGGGAGGAGGGACAAAAAGCAGAGGGGAACATATCGCTGTAACAACTGAAAGAACTCAAACGTTATGAAGAGTATTTGTCTCATTTCCAGTCTAAACATGTCATTGCACTTAACATGAGCTGTATAAACCTGACACGTCCGGATAAACGTCTCATCTCAAGAGCAAACGTTTAGACCTGCACTGCTTGCAATGGCTAAAAAACAGCTGCCAATGCAGATATAATTTCAATAATTAATGCAGGGGCGGCTATTTTAACTCATTACAAGTAACACATGTCGTATCTCTTGCTTTTAATTTATCAAAATACGTTTTTTTATCTGGACTTGTCAGGAGGATGTGGCTGACATTAAGGGGTGATGCGATATTTTTGACTAGAAATTCAAAAATTCATTAATTAGATAATTCTGTGTTTGCAGTGTAGGTCCTCTATATGTTGGCTCAGGAAAAAAAATTCTTACTGTTACACTTTTTCTTAAATCAACACATGAGAACGGCGAGCCAAAATATCATGAAAGTCTTTTTTTTTTCAATAAAACACAAAAGTTATTATTATTATTTATTGACTTTTTAAAAAACTGTTTCCAGGATTTAGCCCAAATAAGGACAATAATTCAGGTAAGGCTTTTTTTGTCACTATTCTCATGAATAGTTGAACCTTATAGTCAACCTTATGTTTTTTTTTTTTCAGATTCAGATTTAGACGACTTTATTTATCCCAGAGGAGCAATTTAGTTTACAGTCAACCACGTCACATAATAAAAATCAAACCAAACGGAGAGACGAGCAGAGGAAACAGCAGCATTGAGACAAACATGTGAGGGACGACAGATCAGCTGTGAGGAGACAAGTCATGGAAGAATTCAAGACACAACTCTTAATAAACAAATCAATAAATATACACACCTCAAATACACAAGTTTAAGGAGGTACCCTATAGGTCAGTTACTGCAGTCTCAGCATTTAGCCGTCTCAGAGCAGAAGGAGTAAGAGAGTCGCAGCGTTCAGACTCACACAGTCTTGAGGTTATTAAGTAAAATTCAGGAGGCAGGAAGTGGTCCAACTGACTTGTAATGCCTTTGGCTTCTTGGCATCGTGAGTCAGCTGGTACTCAATATTTTATCATGTGTTTCATTGAAATACAAGGTTGTCGAGTCTTGGAGTAATTTGATTTGCTTTCTCACTCCATCTTTGATATAAGTCGTAGAGCGATATTTTTAACAATATAGATAACGTGATGTAATTGTAATTTCTTGTTGTGTAGTTTCATACTGTATTATATTTGTTTATAAATCTATGGCTACAGATTTCTGCTATATGCTAATGAAGCATCTGTAAGGACTACAGGGCCGTCCTACCCTTCCACTGGCACTGATCCTCCAGAATTCAATCTTTCTTCTTATCTGACTATTCCCCCTAAAAAGCAAACCGTCTCAGCCTGAGTCACCTACAAACTCTAAAGCAACATAATAAAAAGCTGCACCTCATACCAGCCCAGCTGAGTCACAGCTTTGTGTTGTGACCGGCACGGCCCTCCGTGACCTCTGCCAATTTTTTTATCTCATTTCACTCTAACTTTGTAGATCAGACTTTAATTTTGAAGCGTGGACCGCGGGACAGTGATGAATAGGCTACATCAAGCAGGGCTTAAATTACCCCTCTCCCTGGTGGCAACACTGACCGCAAGGAGAGGTGTGTGTGTGTGTGTGTGTGTGTGTGTGTGTGTGTGTGTGTGTGTGTGTGTGTGTGTGTGTGTGTGTGTGCGCGCCCGTGTGTGAGTTGTTTGGTTGTGTGTGTGTGTGTGTGTGTGTGTGTGTGTGTGTGTGTGTGTGTGTGTGTGTGTGTGTGTGTGTGTGTGTGGTGACCTAGTAACAGCAGACAGAGAAAGAAAGAGGGCTGGTCAGCACTTGCCCTCTCAACCCTGCTAGCTTCGCAGCACACCCAAGGAGGCAGGGCGAGGGGGGGGGGGGGGGGGGGGGGGGGGGGGACACAAGGGAGAAAGAGAGAGAGAGAGAGAGAGACAGAGAGAGAGAGGGAGAGTATATCCACTCCATCTTTTTCCAGCTTCTCTTGTCAATGCCTTGTCGAGTTTTCGGTGTGAGTTTGTAAGTTTTTAAGGTTATTTGAGGAGAAGCTAACCCTGGCCTCCTTTTTCTCCCCCGCCCCCTCACCATGCAAAACAAAGGTGCCTGTTCTTTTTAGTGGACACCCCCCCCCCCCACCACCACCAGCAATTCAGTGTTAGCAAAGACAACTTTTTGAGGTCAGTCAGATATCGATGAAACCTTAACACCACATAATAAAACAGTCGTTCTCAGATTGAGGTGGGCGAGGCGGGAGTGTTTGGCCGACAGCCACAGGCATGGCCTAAGGCTGAGAGGGAGAAAATCCAAAAAACAGAGTGACAAAAAGCAGATTTCTGGGAAAGAAAAAAACAACAACTTCAAAAACCAAAGGGGTCTTTAAAGGAGGTATTTTGGACCTACCTTTACACACAGTTCATTATTCCCAATCTACTGCCCAGTGCCATTTGTCTTTCCAAATAAAAAAAATGTTTGAAAATGTTTGAAAAAAAACAGACTGCATATATAATGACTATTTTAAAGTATAGATTTTTATTTAAGAAGATTCCACTGAACAAACAAGCTAATCTGGCCACACACACACACACACAGCAGGCACACACACACACACACACACACACACACACACACACACACACACACACACACACCATTACCATCTGGCATATGTTTATCGTCATTGTCCCACTTTTGTCCTGAACTGTTCAGTCCTGCTGAAAACTGATTAAAGGTTGTGCCATAGTTTAAAGCACTTATTGTGTATCATGTTATTTCTTTCCTCTTTTTTTATATACCGGTACATCCCCTGCTGCTCTGCGGACTGTGCCCCCCCCCACCCCCCTCCCCGGCTCTTTATCCAGCCTACTAGAAACCAGTGTGCCGTGAAGCCGGTGCGCCATGCCAGCGTGAGCGTCGGAGAAGAAGCAGAGGAAGAAGAAAAAAGGGAAACGGAAAAAAAAGAGTAAATCATAGATGGTGTAAAGTGGTGGAGCTCAGAGATAAATCACAGTTGTGCTCTTAAACTCCTTCTGGTTGTACTGAACCGAACGCGACTACTTGTATTTTTGAGGGGGGGGGGATCCTCTTCAGCCTAATCCGGAGAGTGATAAGAATATGGCACTGGAACTTTAAACTTGCAGTTACCCAATTATATTTTAAGGAAGTGACAATGTGAATGAGACGATTTTTCTTCTGAACAAAAAACTTGAATTGTGGTGTGTGTGTGTGTGTGTGTGTGTGTGTGTGTGTGTGTGTGTGTGTGTGTGTGTGTGTGTCACGTCCGAGCGCGAGGATGTTGAGGTCTACGCGTAACTTTTTTCCTGTTTGTACTTTTGTCCTGACTTATCGCTGGTAAAATAAAATATGGTTACTCTAAAAACATTTAAAAATATATTGATTATAAAACGAGGGGTCTGGATTTAGACTCACTCACAACAACAGTGTGTTAGTTCCAAAACCGTGCCATGCATCCTTGGAGAGGCTTTTGTGCGTAAAGACAGCAGCGGCAAAGGGAGAGGCAAGGTTCCAATTCCCTGAACACCCCCCCGCCTCCTCCCCACACACACACACACACACACACACACACACACATGAGCACACACAAAACCGGAGATTTAATGTGAGGAGGGACTGGCATAAATTACTGACCTTTATGCGTGAAACACACGCTCACAAACACACAGGCGGAAGTGGCTTTAATGTCCACAGGAGCTACTTAAGTGTGTAAGTGTGTGCGCGTGCTCAACTGAAACTGTGACCATCTTTACAATTGTTGGAATCGTTTTTTTTTTTTCAAAATTGTTTATGATTAACTTTATCACATGTACACCCGTTTTCCTCGCGTCTTTAAATAGATATTTGGCTCTCACACACACTCTCACATATGAGTCACCCACGATGCTGTCATAATATTTCTATGCGAGTCTGCCTCTATAGAGTATGCTGCCTGTGATTCCAGCGAACTTTAATATGTCGCCTGCAGATTCATTTCCCAGTGTGATGAACAAGAGGAAAGAAATAAATCTGCTCATTGGTGAAACTTGTGTATCACACATGCGGGAGAGCAGAGGTTTTTTGTTTTTTTTTAATATCAGCAGGAACACGAGCACAGCGGTCTTTTGTGATATCTATCCAACAGGCCCAATGGCAAGAATTAACAACATCTGAATTTTATACGTTGCATAGTAAGTAAAGTATGTGTTCCTTTCGTGACACAAGCACAAACTAGTTCAATCGTTTTGATGTATAAAAAAGAATTACAATCACTGTCCATAATAACATCTGGGGGGAATGAAATGGAGAAGCACGCGTCGGCGTCGTGCGCAAAAAAAGGCAACTTTTTGGGACAGGCACAAGAAGTTTTGCTCTATTTCACAATAATCTAAAAGTTTTACAATTTACCAACAATACAGGAATTCATAAAGGATTACATTATAAACAACAGAGTGCATGATCTGATACTGCAAATCTCCTCTTTTACAAACCTCGATCCCAAACACTTTCATACATAGATTAGTTCCAGTGATGATTTTAGCAGATTTGATTTAATTACGCACACGTTTACTCGCTATTAAAATAAAGAAACACAATTGAATAACTTTTTTTGCGACACAAACCAGTTTATTAAGTGTTTAACAACAAGCTCAAGCTTTAAATTCGTCTGTAAATGTTTTATAAAGTTTTATGCAAACGTGGATAAATGATCGGTGTCCTCTTGATGTTGCACTCTCTCTCTCTCTTTCTTTCTCTCTCTCTCTCTCCCATCTTACTCCATACACACACTCACACACTTACACACAAAATGTAAACTTACTAAAACAAAGAAATCACCAAAGTAGGACAATATCAATACGTAAATCTTTCTTTTTCCTTGGATCATTGAAAATGTACTTTTTGAAGAAAATCTGCACAAATTGGAAAATCTTCTTGGAGAAATAATGTTGGTATTTATAAAATAATAACGCACACTTGTGTGTAATTTAATCGGTTTGTATTCTGTGAAACATTCACACTTTGGCGGTGACTTTTATTTCACACATCGTTGAATGAAATGAAAATGAAAATCCTCGAACTTGGCAGCAACACCACCTTTAATATTCAGCATCAACTCCAAGTGAAAAGCGCACCGTTTGTTCAATCTCTCCGCTCACATCTGGTACAGTACATAACAAAACTTAAAGGCTTTCCATCCTGAACCCAGTTCAGACTAGTAGGCTATACAACTTTAGGACCTACATTTTGGTGCGTAAATGTCTCAGGTTTTGTTGCTTTTGAAACGCCTTAAACGCGCTGAATGAGTCGGTTATGTTTATTTGAGTTTATCGGAGTGTTCAAGCGATTGGCGTCTGTTTCAATCAAAGCCTCCCTCTCTCTTTCTCTCTCTCTCCCTCTCTCTCTCTCTCTCTCTCTCTCTCTCTCTCTGTCTCTCTCTCTCTCTCTTCCATCCTGTCCCTCCAACACTCCAGTCCTGTAAGTTTGGCGTCAGTGCATTGTGTATGTTTCTAAATCCTCCTTTCTGAACACGACCAACATGACAAAAGGGTTTCATTTTCAACAAATAGCAAGTCTAACAGTCCGTGTATCCAGATGCGCTTCAAACAACACGAGGAGAAGATGGAAAAAAAACAGGAGGGCCTCCTTTTTCAAAAAATAATATTCATGTAACGGATAGGACAAAATGTGTGAATCACTCCAGGAACAGGGTTTTAATTTAAATTGAGTTATGGACATATTACATTCACTTGTATTTGACTTGATGTTTAAAGGTTCGAATAGTTATTTTTTAGTAAATTATCGTAATGACAACTGCGTAAAAATGTTGCAATAATCACCGCTGAGCACAACAATGGCACATTAGAGTGAGCACCTCAGCAGGTAACACCACCGGTTTGTACGAAAGTCTATTCTTATTGTGCACATAATAACTCACGGAGCAAATTAAGGTTTTTAATCCTGGCGCAAATCAGCAAAATCCGCACAGAGCATGGCATTAAAATATTTCCAAACTTCATATGTAGTGATCAGAAAAAATGTTTATAATAATTGTCCGAACGTTTTGCAACTTCTATTCATGGAAAAAAAATTAAATAGGAGAATAAAATGACGCCGCCTTAAGAAGCAGAAAACAATCAGACTCCATATCTGAAGGTGAAAATGCGAAACAGTATAAGGCAGCGCGCTCCCTGACGGGCGTTTCAGAAAGTGGACTGTGTCAATCAGACGGAGAGGAGAGCGTGCGCGACGGTGTTTGCGCGTGTGAATGAGTATAATGTGTAAGTGTACGCTGCGGGGTGGGAGGGGGTATTGTAGTATCGCGGGGAATGTGCGCACGGCAGCTGTGTGTGTGGATGTGTGTGTGTGTGTGTGTGTGTGTGTGTGTGTGTGTGTGACACTGATGGATGCGCCAATGGAAAGACGGACAGATGCTTGGGCGGATCTAACGGCATGCAGTGGTGGAGCGGCGCACACAGTCGCGGCGAGATTAGGAAGAAAACATCCTCGTATCGGCGGAGAGTCACAAATCATCAATCCTTCCCACCGAGCCCCGGTGAACGGATGAGGAACGGACAGACTCCCCCCGTTTTACCCCGAGAAGCGACAACCAAGAGGACGGCTGAGGAGATCTGATTCCCTCGGCGGATCGAGAAAAGAAAGCGGTTTCTCTGCTTATTGACGAGCGTGAGAGACGAGGCGCAGCCAGCACCACATCTGGCGCAAAGGGGAAGACAGGAAGAGAGAGAGAGAGAGAGAAAGACAGCCTTCGCCAACTCACCCCTTTTTTTTTTGCTCTCCCTTGATCAACCACCAAGCTTCTTCTATCCTTTGTTTTCACCGCCGTGTGAAGCTGCTCGTCCCAACCTGAGGATTGCCTGAAAAATATAGGAGAATATTTTTTACCCGCTTCACCAACTCAGCTGAATCCACACACACACACACACACACACACACACACACACAAAAAAAACTTTTATCACTCACTTTAAGGTGAGAAAGGGACCATCGGACTCTCAAGAAAAATCTGAACAACTACCATAACAACTAAGGAGGATTTTTGAACTTACCTGTAAAGAAAAAAAAAAGTACTTATTCCATTCAAGCACAGCTCTGAGAGGCTTTTTGCGCCTCTCCGGTGACTTGAGGCGCCGCTGGAAGGAGAGCGGAGCGCATGTGTGTGATTCGCTGCGTGGCCGATTTAAATAGTTCCTATCAGGCCACGTAAAGGGGAGAAAAGTACCAACAGCAGCCAACAAAGTGTTTGGCAGAAAGGCGCTTGAGCTCGGCTGATCCGTGCGCTCCAGCCAGCCCAGCCTGCATGCATGGGAGCAGCCTGAGCCCGTCCCTCCTCCTCCTCCTCCTTTCTGCTGTACATTATTACAACGAGGGAGACCCAATCAAGCACGTATCTCATCGATTCACGCACACGCAGACACGCATACACTCACGCGCAGTACCAACCACTAACACGCACACGCACACACACACACACACACACACACACACGCATACTGAGTGTGTGACTTGCCCCTCAGCGGATTTTTCCAAAACGCTCTCGGACAAAAATCTCGTAGCCGCGCCAGGCAGGCAAGGGCAGCGTGTGGGCGACCAGTCCCGGTCGTCACCTCCTTCTTCTTCTCCTCTCCTTCCTCCTTCCTCCTCCTCCTCCTCTTTCCTCCTCCGCTGTCGGTCCCAAGAATAACAAACTGAAAAAGCTGCATGTTTTTTTTTCTTTCCTTCTTGCTCACCCCCTTACTGGACTTGCCAAGGGGGCGATTTGGATTTTTTATGAGATGGTTTCAGGCACGTTTCAGCTGCTTCACCTCTTGGCTTTGAATCGTGCTTGATTCCCGGGCGAGGGGGAGACGCGAAACCTCATGGATCACCCCGTGAAGTAAGTATGCATTTCCGTTACGTCCCTGTCAACCTGCGCGTTGCTTGTTAACGATACTGTATATGTGTGTGTGTGTGTGTGTGTTTTTTGGTTAGGCTGCCATGTGTCTGCATGATTCATCCGCAATGTGACTGACATTACGCACATTTTTTTTTTTTTTTTACCGTAACCAAGAGGTTGTGATTAGCCCGCTCGTTTGGAATAAACGGCTCTACAAAGAGGCAGTGAATGACAGAACGAGAGTGAGAGGGGGCAAGAGAGGTAGAGAGAGAGAGAGAGAGAGAGAGAGAGAGAGAGGGAGTGGGAAGAGAGACAGGGAGCTACGTGACGCCTATCAGCGGCGGAGAGGTTGAGCCGTAGAGGAGGGCGCAGGGCTTCAGTTGTGTCAGCTCTTGATGTGTTGTCCCCTTGTTTTGCGGACTTTTGACTGACGCGATCATTTGGTTTTTATCCCTTCAAGCTTGCCTGTTGCAGCCGCCGACGCCGAGTAGCGAGGATCAGACGGAGGCACGAGGCGCTTTTCAAACCTCCCTTCTTGTGTTTTTTTTTCTACCGCGGAGCACCCCCCTTCTGTTCCTGCTACCCAAACGCGTCCATCCAAAGCCGGAGCGGGCGACACAGCGACCGACGGGGAGAGAGCAGCAGACCGGGGGTTCATTCCCCCTCCCCATTCCTTTTATTTTTTTATTTTTTTACTATCCTCGCATCTGCTGGCTCTTTTTCTTCTGATTCGAAAACTGCACACCCTCCTCTGCTTTCACCCACCCGCCTCGATCTATGTGGGAGCCCTGAGAGCGCACCCAGGGGGGGAAACTGTGTATCAAAGCCTTGAGGATCCCCCAGGCAACCTCGGATCACCGGGGCCACAGAAGAACTCCCAGCCGGACCCCCGCTGCCGACATGCCGCGGAGGAAGCAGGAAGCGCCCCGGCGCGCCTCAGGTACGCACTGGCTTTGGTTTGCGTGAAATGTACTTCTCTCTTCTTCTTCTTCTCCTTCTCTCTTTGTGCATCCCCTCCTCCCCGCCTACCTCATCCACTTACTTTTCATTGATATCTCTCTCACAATTGCCCTAACATTTATGTTCAACAACATATTTTGTTGTGATCTATAAGCTGAAAATGAAAGGGCAAACATGTGGCACACTGTGGATACTTTTCTCAGCTTCACAGAGCCTCGAACACAACTTTTGTTTTCTGATGGGAGACATCTTTTAGTGTGTGTCACTGAAATCACTTCACAATCAGCTAATGTGCAACAGCAACCACTATTCTCTGTTACACCTCCTCTTTTGGGTAGATTTTTTTTATAATTCAAAGAATTTTAACTGCACATTCTCCATCTTTTAATTTAAGAACATCATGTAAACACAACCAACCGTCTATTATTGTGATCATCAGTCAATAAGTAGAGCAGTCATCAACGGAGGACATGAATCCCTGTTTGTCTGAGTTGCTGATTTGAGTTGCTTTTTCAACAAAACATGTCCAAAGTTTGCAGTTTCCAGCCACTTGTGCAAATGCATTTATTTATTTTTCTCTGGAGTCTTCAAATTCAGCCTCTTTGAGGGTTCGAACAGGAAAACATTTGTCACCTTGTAATGACGCTTTGGACAGCTTTAATTTTTGTTTTGTGTTTTAAGACGTGTTTCAAAATGTCTGATGTTAAAGGAAATGATGCTCAGATTATTTTTTCTTTTTGATTTCATATTTACATAAATATTATAAGAAGCGGGTTGTGTATATTTAGATGTAACTGGTTACTTGGAGTAGCCCTAATCACCCTATCGCCTCTCAAAAAGGTCACAGGTCAGCCGCTGCGTACCACTGCATGTCTTTTAGAACTCAGTGAGAACATTTTACGTTCTCCTTTTTCCCCTCTTCTTTATTTCCTCTCAGAGAACTTGATCTTTCATTGGTCCCTCTCTACCTATTTTCACTTGTTTGCGGCGCCTCCCTCCTCCCCCTCGGCTGCTGGTAGATATTGATTGTGGAATTAAGGATCTATACTGTGGAGGTTTTTTGGGAGCCCTGGGGTCAGTTGACTGTCACAGAGGCCCTTTGATGCTTTGCTGATTTCTGTTTGGGACGTCAGATTATCTCCAGAACAGCCCGATGCTGCACGAGAAGTTCATGCTTTTTAGCCACATTTGTCTAAAGTAGTCAGTATGTTTGTATTTTTCCTCTTTTAATTTATTTAAAGCATTATTCTGTTTTACTAATAGGTTGTGTTTGATCGCCTGCCATACACACGTACACAATCGTGTTGCTGAATTATCCTCAACAGGAAGTTGTAAATAGTTCTTATTCATATTATAGTGTTTTTCGGGAGCTCATTTCATCCCTGTTCTATCCGTGAATTAGTTTTTAAAGATTTTGTTACTTTTTACTCTTTCACAAAAAGCTTTTCTAATGATCTGTTATCTGTTATTAGTCCTGATTGTCTGCTCCTTTCAGACTTTCAGACTTTCAAACTGCACTTCAACCCTCTTTGTTTTGCACGAGGTCGTCCATCTGTTTTCTTCCTCCCCTTCTTCTTCTTCTTCTTCTTCTTCTTCTTCTTCTTCTTCTTCTTCTTCTTCATGTTTCTGGGAAAGACTTTTCTCCTCTAGTCTAAAGATTATTCCACAGCCCGGGGAAGGGAGTGTATACTGGAAGAGAGCTTTAATGGACAATTGCCATCTTTGATTTGATGCCTGATTGATCACCTGTCATCTGGCCGAGCCTTTGATCTGTTCATTCCCGATAAGTGTCAATAAATCACCCCCCCCCCCACTCCTCCCCTCCTCCTCCTCCTTTCTCCCCTCCTCCTGTCTCTCGCTCACTCTTGTAGCAGAGAAGAGGCCTGTTGAAGTCACGTCTGGCCTTCACAAACTACAAGACATTAGCACCATCATTTAATTGCAGCTTTGCATCTCGTCTGTGGCGTTAGACTTCCTTCTTCTTCCCAGCTCACCTCAGATGTGACGGAGTTAAAACCCTTTATTTAGATCTTCTCATCAGATCACGGGAGATGAATAATTTGTGTTCATTTACACATTTCCTAGACAAGTTAAATCCATTATGTAGCTTTTGCCCCGCAGTAAATATGGCTTTGAAACCTTTAACTCTATACATATTTATTGCTGTGAATTTTAATTATCTTTATTATGCATGACCTTTAGATTTTAATGTAAGCCGTTTTTGAATCAGTGCAACCTCGTTTGCAACTTTCTGTAACTCCAAAGGAGGTAAAAAGTGGCCTACCAGTACACACACACACACACACACTTTCTAACACACATAATTACATATGAGCAGTGGTGCATGCACATGCTGCAATGACTTCATAGTACATATGTGCAATAGTTTTTTTTTTTCTTGCACACACACACTCACATGGAGTGGTTTGAAAAATGTAACTATTAGCCTAATCGTGAGGCGGAAGACTGGTTTGCTCCATCAGAAGGAGCCGTCAGAGAGACTTTGTTTCATATTTGATTTAATTGTCTGCCCTCTGACAGCCACATTCATCAATGGCCCTAATGGTCAATCAGAGGCTGGCACACAGAGAGAGAGAGAGAGAGAGAGAGAGTCTTATGTATTCTCAGCCCAGGGCTTTACTTGATCAAAATGTTTTAGCCCTAATGGACACAAGGGGAGGAGGGGGAGGGGGGGGCAACAGAATGGGTGGACGGACGGATAGATGGATGGATGGATGGATGGATGGATGGACGGGTTGACTGAAAGCCCTTTTATTCAGCTGGAATGAGCGAGCGAGTGCGCCGGAGAGAAAATGAGGCATTTATTTTCCTCTGATGAGAGAACGAGAACAAACACGAGGCAGGGCGAAAGGAGGAGTTTCATTTTAGGCTATTGGCAGCTTTGGATTTTTCTTTTTTTTTTTTTAACCCTCCTTCCCTTCCTCCCTCCCTTGTTCACAGCTGCAACGTATAATGCTGAGAGGAACTGCATGGCACACACAAAGAGTGATGACAAATTGATTGTGCCGTAGTGATGGCGGGAGTTATGGGAGGATGGCAAATGATAGGCCTTGATTAGGAACTTTGGGGGGGATGCAGAGAACGCTCAGCCCAGCCTTGTTTTTTTTTTATTTCCAGAGCTTACTTTCCTTACTCCTTTCCCTCTCTTTTATCTCCATGATTCACTTCATAGTCTGCATCCAGAAAATGAGCCCCCCCCCCCCCCCCCCCCACCCAATGTGGTTACAGGCAGCAGGTTGCTCATACGGAGCTTCAGTGATTCATTCAACCATCAGATTTGTACAAATGACATAAACCCGTAAATCTGGTGAAAGGTCAGAGTGTTTATGGAAAGGTTCGTTTGGACCTGCTGATTTAGAACCCGTCATGTGTTTTTCATTACAGAAAACAGAACATGTGTGTACCCTCTTTAAGTCTGCTCTCCTGCACAGGAACACAGAGATAGCCTTTCGGTTTTTTTTCGACGGTATCTCCATCTTTTCCAACGATCCCACACACACTCTGCCTTTTTCCTACAAACACGCACGCTCTTCCGCCCGGCGACGGAGCGCACTCAGCTGTCTAAAAAAGAGGAGTTGTTTTGCCAGCTTCATTAGCGTTTTCCTAATTAGCCGAGCATCTGATGGATCTCTGACAGGCCTAATGATTGGAGATGACAAGCTCCGCACACTGTCACGCTCGGCAATTAGGTCTGCGGCATAGTTTGGATGTAATCAACTTGATCTTACACTGTCCTCATTTGCTCCCCCCCTCCCCCTGATCCCTCCATAGACTCGCCTTTCGCCCCAACATAGGTATAGCCGACTCTTTGGACAAAGGGGTTGCTTGTAATTAGAAGGCCGGCTGCTAGTTGGATATGAAGCTAATCCAAGTCGTTAGGAAAAAAACACATTTGTTTCTTTTGTGTGTACATCCTAAAAAATCTCTGGCTAATTTGTGCACACATGTATACGTGCGACACGCATCATTCTCCGAGTGAGGGTGTTTATTTTCGCAGCGCCCAACTTCAGGAAAGGACAAAGCTCCGCCGAGCAGGGGGGCTTTTGTCCGCAGGCTTCAAAGCGAGCCCCCGACCAAACAGATCATTGTTAAGCGAGAGGAAGCTCAAACATCAAACATGCAGAATATTATTTTTTATTTTTTTCACAGTTCCAACTTTTTACATGTCCTCACATGAGCAGCAGCACACCTATTGTTTCACAGCTATGCATTTCAAAAAAGGGAGGATGTTTAGCTGTAAAGAAGCAGCTGCATGGGGTTAACATAGCAACGAGTGTGTGTGTGTGTGTGTGTGTGTGTGTGTGTGTGTGTGTGTGTGTGTGTGTGTGTGTGTGTGTGTGTGTGTGTGTGCCTTCGTCCTATGGAGCCCCGCTGCAGATTGATGACGTTGACACTGGTCATTATTAGCTACTCAATGACACTTTCCCAGAGTGGAAACACCTATCATCAGCATGGTGTCCAAAGAGGCTAAGCATGATTTATGTAAATATTAACATCAAGACAGATCTGGTTCTGTCCGACGGGAGATAGATGGCAGCCGAGGAGGAAAAGCAGCTGATTTCTGTGATTTCTCTGCCTCCGCCTGTGAGTGTGTGTGCATGTGATTGATTGTAGATGAGAGCGAGAGATTAATCATGCTTGATGTGTGTTAACGTTGCACTCGCGGTGGATCTAAGTCGAGATGCAGTGGCCCACTTAGATATACTCACTCACACACAGATTCACAGGGAAGCGGGTACACACTCAACTCGCACATACAATCGTGAAACACACACACACACACATTTGAAGAAGCAGAGGATTTTGCATACATTAAAGCTCATGCATTTGTTTTTACAGTCCATTTTATAACGCCAAGCGACCTCTATGAAAGCAGATGCACTGATCCTGTTAAACAGTAGAACATACTGGCACCTTGAAGCATATCCTTTTGTCCCGTACAGTGGACCATCTAATGAAATATGTCTATATAATGAAGGTAATTAACCTTGTTTATAAAGGTGCTTGATGATTCTGTTAATGATTTCATGAAAAAAAAGCACCTTTCACACAGTCCACCATTAGATTCAGTCACAAAAAACAACACTGTGTCATTTCTGGCAGCTGGAGTCAAGAATTAACATGTGAAGTGTGTGTTTTTATATATAGCAATATTAATGGATACCTAACCTTCAACCTGCTTCAACTTCATGCTTCTTTGAGCGATGTTTAGAGAATTTACCGCAGCTTAGATAAATGAAAACTCAAATTTTTCAAGAAAAAAAAACAAATATGTCATCTTTGTCCTAACATTCCTTTAATCCTCACAGCCATCTCTTGTTTTGTATGTGTGTCCATTGTCAACATCAAAAAGCTTGTAAGAGGTCCTGTAAGACATGCGAGAGGAATCATTCATTGAAAGACGATATTCAGAGGTTACTCGTCCCTGACGTGAAAGTCGTCCACTCAAATTTTCTAATCAAGTGGATTTATTTGAATATCAGCGCTTCACAGTTTCCCCATCTGCAGTCTCACTCATCTGAAAGGTGTTTTTTTTTTATTTTTATTTTTTAATGCAAGGCTTCAACTTTAAACCAGACTCAAACTAAAATGTTTTTTTTTCTTTTTTTAAATGCAAACTCAGACGTTAAATCGTTAAATCTCCTGACAGATCATGCGAGCAAAGGACAATAAAAATGTTGGAGAGGTTTCTTTAAATTGAAGTGAGATTAAAAGAAAACATTTCCATGAACATTTCCAGACTTTGTTGAGGGGTTGTAATAAAAATACAATTTGATGAACTATAGTTCTTCAAATAGAAGTAAAGACAGTTAGTGAAAGGTTGTCATGTTTCAGACATTCACATATTTTTCTACTGCTTTCTTTAGTTTACTTAAATGCACAAACCAAAGGGTCACACTGAGGATAGATGTAATCACATTTAGAAATTAATTTTATGTCAATGTCTCAGATTATGAAG
Organism: Labrus bergylta; assembly: GCF_963930695.1. NCBI lineage: Eukaryota > Metazoa > Chordata > Actinopteri > Labriformes > Labridae > Labrus > Labrus bergylta. Next base: position 4,350,244 of record NC_089197.1, read on the forward strand.
TAGATTTGACTTCATTTTATTTTATTTTGAAATCAAATGGCAAAATCAGTCGTCCTCAGACTCACATTGTTTTTCGACTCATCATGATTTACAAATATTCACCTGAAGTTTTTTTTAACATAATGTGCAAGTTCGTCGGACTCTTTTGACCACGACCATAAAAAAGATGTTCATATTTTCATTCATTTTTTTTTTGTATGCTAGTGACCACCAGCCCAGTGTCAAGTCCCCCACAAGAGGCTGCAGGATAAAATCATTCTGCTGATAGCAAAGATAGCAAAAAAAATTTGATTAACTTTTGTAATTATATGAAAGACTCAAAAACCTTCAATCGAGACCAAATGGGATTTAAATATGGGGTCAAAAGTTTGGAAATAATCGTAGTTAGACGTAATCTTTTTACAAGCTAGCTAACTCAGCCCGGCAAGGTTGAGGTCACACTGCAAAAACATTGAATCTTAGTCAGAGCATTTGTCTAATTTCAGGTCAACAATATTTCATTACATTTATTACAAGCCACATTCACCTGAACAGAAAAAACATCATATTATTAAGATAGAAAAGCAAAAGTATAAGGTTTGAATTGTTTGGAATAAGTGAAAAATATCTGTCAATGCAGCGAGCACATTCGACTGAAGTGTCTTAAAATGAGAAGAAGAATCAGAAAACGTTGGTATGTCATACATTGTCAGATAAATGTGGCTTGTTATAAGTGCAATGCGATATTTTCAACTAGTGATTAGACTAATGCACTTGCTAATATTGTAGTTTTTGCAGTGTAGCCAGTTGTAGTTTTTATTCAGAATAAAAGATCTCTGCTCGCTCTGCGTATCTCAAGTAAATATGCTTTAACTCCCAAATCTGCCTCTGACTAAATCTACCACGATTCCTAACTCTTTGCATGTCCGCTGAGCTGAGAACCCGGTGAGCCCGGGGTCCCTGCGTGCCAGTCTCAGTCCTGCTCCCTACATTACTTTGTGTGGAGTGAGTCTTTCCCAGGCAGCTAACTGACATTGTGATTAGTTATGGCCCTTCTTCTGCTTTTCTCCTCGTGCTCCTGCATGCACCACGCTCTGCCACAATGAACCCCGCAGACGCAGAGAGGGAGAAGATATAAAGTGGGAGAACTGTTGCATAGTTAAATATTCTATCATAGGGAAAGACAGAAAGGTAATGAGATTGTAAAAAAGATTATGTGCACGGGAAAAAAGAGGGAGAGTAGGAGCGAATGAAAAAGCAAGCGAGTAGACAAACGACAATCATAGAGAGAGAGAGAGAGAGACAGACAGAGTGAGAGGGAGGAAAAAGACGGCGAGGGAGGGAGGGGAGCAGAGCCCCCTCTTCTCCTCCTCCCTCCCTCCCTCCCTCCCTCCTTCCCTTCCTTGAGGATAAGTGGCTGATGGTTTATAAACAGTGTTTCTTTCCCTCCCTCTCCAAGAATCTTCCGTCATGGCTCCCATTAGGTTGACAGCTGTCAATTAGAGCTCCCTTGGTCTGGCGCTCTGCACTTTATTGCAGGCAGTTGATGCTGTCATTTTGCTCCCAGTTTCGCCTTGAGCGTTATCACGAGCGCTCAAACAGTCAATAGCTGATGCATCAGCAGTTATTTCTTAAATTGGCTCACAAGGCTGCATCCTTTCCTCGTTTTTTTTTTCTTCACCCCCCCAATTTCTCTGCCTCTCACTCCTCACTCTGCCTCCTCCCTGCTCTCCTTTTTCCCATCCCCAAAGATTGTTTTGTGAGAAGAGACGAATGTGGTGTGCCTGTGGAGGGGTGCATGGGTGTAAAAAGAGTTGAGGAGAGGGTGCACAGGAGAGCGCACACACACACATGTAATGAAATACGCTGTAGACACAGTATCTCCACAAAACAGATCAACAGTTTGAAATATGTCTCTCTATTTCAAGATAGAGGCAGAAGAAACAGACATTACATCTTTTGTGTTTTATTTATTGATTATATTTTAGATGTTAAACCTTATTCTGCTCTTCTAAAATATCTTAAAAATGGCTTTGCTTTTTCATTTTTCTGAACGTCGATTGCAATTAAAGACGCAAAAAGTAAGATACAGGCAAAGCATTGTACAGCGGCATTATTTTTCCACAAGACAAACAAAACAATAAACCTGCTGAAAACAGACTTTTTACACGATTCTAGTAAAAATCAAACACCTGTTTTGTTACCAAGGCAACCAAAAAGGAAAGTCCAACTCTCCTAATATTCGGTTATTTTTTTTGTATTTCTTTCAACCTTTCATTTGATTTCATTGGCAAGGTTTCTGTACTGAAATGAGTTGCTCGTGTTTGTGCCATCGAGACGGTGCTCTCTCACTTTCTCTCGTTTGGGTTCAAATCTGTCGTTTTTTAAAATGTCAGTACTTTTGATCATTAAAATAAAAGAGATTGTCTCTTTTTAAAACACTTGGTATCAAACAGTTTCAAAGCCTAACTTTGTTCTGGACCTATAAGGTTATTGGTCGCATCACAAACAGAAGCCACTTGCTCTGAGGTTTAAATCAAAGAGCATCCTGGGAAATTAGCTCAAACAGGAAATGGAGCGACTGGGCTTGCACACACATGCAGACACACTTCCTGTACTCACACTAAGCAGACATATGTGTATTTACTGTTATGACTTAAGACTCGCCCGGCTGTATTATTAGAATAAGACGTTTCTTGGGTTGGTCTGTGTTGCAGCCCCCCCACCCGGGTGAGGAAATGTCTTAAAATAAAATAAAGTAACGCAGTCATCATGAGAAACAGGCTGCGATTTATGAATGACATCAAGTTTCAATCTTTCTGAGAGGGAAACTTTTTTTAATAGTCAGCCAACGGTTTTTCAACATGACAGGAGCGGCTTCTGTTTGTGGTTAGCTTTATTTTTATAGCATGTACAGCCTGTTATACTTCCTGTCATGCTCAGGAGAGAGGCTAATGTTAGTGTGTGTAAGGGTGTGTGTGTGTGTGTGTAAGGGTGTGTGTGTGTAAGGGGGAGGATCATGCAGTTTAAGGAGCTGCAAGCTAGCAGGACGGTGATACAGTGTCAAGACAAGGTGTGTGTGATAATGTGTGTATGTGTGTGAGTTTGTGTGTATGTGTGTGTGTGTGCGTGTATCTTTTGAGTGTCATCTGGGCTCGGCTCCAGGTCTTGGTTTCTTCTTACCCTCAGTGGGGGTTTGCCTTTATGTCTCTAACGTGTGTGTGTGTGTGTGTGTGTGTGTGTGTGTGTGTGTGTGAGTTTGTGTGCATGCTCGTACAATCAGAGCCACTCATTTCCCTTTCCCACGCAGGCTTTGGCTGAAGCGACTGGCAGCCATCACTCTTGTGTGTATGTGTGTATGTGTGTGTGTGTGTGTGTGTGTGTGTGTGTGTGTGTGTGTGTGTGTGTGTGTGTGTGTGTGACGGTGGCTTTGATGAAAGGCAGGGGAGCCAGTGAGGACCTGTCTGAAGCCCTGGTAATCAGGGCCAGCCCGAGCTGACATCCTTCTCAAGCTGACAGTGCCTTCCTCTTCTCTCCTCGAACACACACACACACACACACACACACACACACACACACACACACACACACACACACACACACGGCTGAATGGTCACTACTCATTCACTGCCATAAGACAGTCCAACATACCTCTGGACCTCCTGTACCGACTCCTTGTTTTTTTTTTAAACAGGACCAGGTGGTGGGAATTATCCTCACTCTTAATCCTCACAGGACAACAAAACTCACTGCACGTGTGTGTGTGTGTGTGTGTGTGTGTGTGTGTGTGTGTGTGTGTGATTTATGAAGGGTCTGTGAGACGAGAGAAATTCTGGTTTGATATGATCTGTTCCTACAAGGGCGTGGTAGGAAATGTACGTGTAAAACCATCAGCATATTCACCTCAGCCTGTGTGTGTTTTGCTCTATTTTGTGTGTGTGTGTGTGTGTGTGTGTGTGTGTGTGTGTGTGTGTGTGTGTGTGTGTGTGTCTGTTTGTGAAAGAGGGCTAAGACCAAGGAGCCAGGTGAGAGAGAGAGAGAGAGAGAGACAGTGAACCATGCAAAAGGAGAGAGAAAAAAGTGAGAGAGAGAGAGAGAGAGAGATGAGAGGAGTGAGGAGGAAGGCTGTTTTATTTTATTCTGCGAGAGGGGCCTGTTGCTAATTAATGTTTCTTGGTCGGTTTCTGTCGGAGCTGAGTAATGTTTTTGATCTTTATGCCTGATAACTGCATACCTAATGAGATTTCAAAGCTGGTGGAGATGGGAGTTGCTGCTCCCTGCAATTATTGACAGATGCCTTTTCTCCGCCACTGGCTGCCGCGCCATAAATCCTTCCTCAGTAATGAGCTTGAGAAGTGCCACCCTGCCAGTGAGCTAATGAAACCGAGCAAGGGGGGCCGCCTCGCCTCTGTGTGTGTGTGTGTGTGTGTGTGTGTGTGTGTGTGTGTGCATGCGTGCAAAAGAGTGCATCACACTTCTCTGACACATTTTTTTCTCTTTAAATGCACTCTGCAGATGTCAGCCACCTCGCCTGCTAGCGACAAAGAGAGAAAAGAGGCAGGAGAGAGATAGTCGACGAGGGGGGGAAAAAAAAGAAATACAAAGCAAGAAGCCTTCGCTCTCTGTTCCTCCACTTTATGAGAAGTTTCAGGGTGGTGCTGGGGGGGGGGCACTCAGGTTACAGCCCCATGTTAAGGCTATTTGTCTGGGTTCGGCTGTTTTATTTGAAATACTAGTATCTCTGTTGCCAAACGGGACTGTGATTGATATTGTTGCAGCCCCCCCCCCCCACCCACCCCCCCTCCGCCGCCGCCGCCGCTGCTCGCCCTGCTCAATTCCTGCAGCTTCTTTCTGCTTTTCTTCTTTTCCTCGATGAACTCTGTCTCTCTGTTACTCAGCCAAGGATCGCAGAGGGCTTGAAGACAGACAGACAGAAAGTGGCACATGTGGGAAAGGCCCCAAAACAAAAAAAAGGAATCTAAAAAAGGGAAATCAGGGCGACCTTCTCTTTTCCCCCAATCACATTCACGCAGGCTGGTGTGGGTTTCATGTATGCGTGACTTCTATATTTGACCGTGCATTGATGCGGTGTGTTTGCAAGTGAATGCGTGCATGCGGATGAATGTACATCGGTGCATGCTTTTTCCCAGAAACAAGACGGGGGGGGGTGGGGGGGGAGAGCAGCGAGCAGACGAGCGGCCCGTCTCACTGCCAAACAGTCGATTTCCCCCCTCTCATCGTCCGCACCATACATCACAGACCCACCCTTCTCTCTTGACACAAAGACGTGTGTCATTTATCAAACGGGGGCCTTGCCAGGGCCTCACATGTGTGTGTGTGTGTGTGTGTGTGTGTGTGTGTGTGTGTGGGAGCACGTAGCGGTGTGATGCTTCTGTGTGTGTGTAGACGAGCACATATGTGTGTGTTTGGTGTGTAGGGCATTCCTTTTCCTCTGCTGCCTCTGAGGTCCACTTCTCCAGGGAGAGAGGGAGAGAGAGTGAGGGATGAAGAGTGAGAAGGAGAGAGAGAAGCGGACAGAAAGCGGGGGGATTACTGGTGCTGAATGAGCGAGTGAGTGTGTGAGAAGTTCGTAGACGAAGAAATCATTTGGACTAGTTTCACTAATGTTTTGGCCCGACTTCTTTTCCATATTTCCCCTTTGGGTTATCGGGGGGGGGTGAAAAAAAAACTGTGTCTGCATTTGATATTGACAAAGCAGCTTTAAATAGTATTTTACACACAATTACTCACATTTCACATCATAAATAAGTATAGATTGTAAATCATACCTCCATTAATCTCCTTGATGCATGTGCAGGCATGCAGTGGTGTTGGTGTGTCAATAACAATCTGTGTATGTCTCTCTCCCGTGCTCATGTGTCTTGGGGGTTGCTCGCAGGCGTGTATCAGTCACGATGTCTTATCTAACTCACACAAACACACACACACACACACATAAACTCACAACCAAGTCTCTCCCATGAGCTAGGGCAGTACAGTCTCTCTCTCTCTTCACTTCTCTCTGATTCAAAGGGAGGCCTTATGGAAGATGGATGCTCCTTAAAAAAAAAATAGCCCGTTGATGGATATGAATCTGGCCCTGCCATTCATCACTGCTGTATTATTTAGACTGGATCGCTACAGAGCTGTAACCTGAGCTACAGCTACAAAGTGGGTTTGTGTGTGTGTGTTTGTGTGTGAGGACACGGCAGGTGAAGGAGGAGGAGGAGGGAGGGAGGGGGGACAGTCAGGGTCTCAACAAAGGCAGGAAAAAGTAGAAAAACAAGAAAGTGAGGAGAAAAGGTGAGCAGCAAATAAAAACGCAGACGAGAGGGATTAAAGGTTGTGTGTTGTGTGAGAGTTGACGGCAGATGTTACAACACACTTTTTTATACTTACAGTATATGCACAATAATGTTCTGACTTTAATTCAGCCATTTTTTTAAACATATTACAAAGTTCAGGTAATAATCTATTTTACAGACCGTCAGTATGGATCAAGGAAAAACTTATTTTAAAACATCAGAGTCTGTTTTCAGGTCGGGGGGAGGATGACTGCACACACACACACACACACACACACACACACACACACACACACACACACACACACACACACACACACACACACACACACACATGTGCGCGTGCACAAAGCTGAAGGAATAACTTTTGACGAGCCACATGGGGGCTCTGCAAAGCCTCCAGTGATAAACTTAAAGTTGACCCGCTGATCCCCATTTCTAAAGGTACATATAGTGTTACAAAAGCTGGATGCCCAAACTGAACGTTTCTGGCAAAGTTTCAGATCAGGCGGGAAAAGGCATGTCTGTTATTGGAGTAATCCCAGGATGTGTCTGCAGAGGGCGCTAAAGGGGCTTGTTCTGCAAATCATGCGATAGTTTCCCGATATGAAAAACAAGATTTTCACGAGACAAGGAGAAACCTTTTAGGCTCTCCAAACTCTGAACAGCTCTCCTCTGGCAGCCCTGCAGCGTACTGCCAACCGGAAGGCCCTCTAAAGAGCTGGCCAATCAGAAGAGAGTGGGCATGTAGGGAGGGCGGCCTTAAAGAGACAGCAGCTAAAATGAACCGTTTGAAATATTTGTTTTTACAGACGCCATTAAGGAGTTTTTGAGCTGCTAATCGTGCAAAGCTTCTCTGTAGGTTTCACAGACTGATGACATGAAAGGTGAACACGAGGAGCATTTAAGATTTTCCTGTTGGCGTGGATGTGGTCTGAAATGGAAAAGTTTGGCATTGCTAGCAAGTTAGCAGCAGGTGTAGCCTCTTGCATAACACCGCTGTGTCATATTTTCTCTGTCCTTTATTTTAAACCAGGCATTAATGTTCTTACACCATTGAAAGGGTGCAGTGCAAGAGAACTGGATACCATTATTCAAGATGACGCTCCATTTATTCCAGTTGAGGTTGTTCTTCAGCGCAAAAGCCAAAAGTGTCCAGCAAAATTCAGGATCATGCATTTTTACAGAAATACCATAAAACAGACTGTGAGTGTCTTTACTTGTGACTGTGATTATTTTTCTCATAAGTACATCTTTGGCTATAGCGTCAAAACGCTCAATAACTACCCTCACTATTACATTTGCCACTGCAAAGCCATGTAGCAATCATGCAAAGAGTGGCAGATAATTATACTAAATGAAAAAACATGAAGGCCTCACTGCACACACATCATCGTGCACAACAGATCCCAGCGATTCTTCATTCATGACAAAGAGTTGGAACCAAATGTATACAAATACTCATTGTCAAGCCCTGCATGTACCCGTCACACAGAACTCATGTTAAGCTCATGTATGACATGTGACCACGCTGGGCGGATGGATGGTCGAGTGTTTTACTGGGGAAAAAAGGGTCGACACCTTAATAATGAGAAACGTAACCCCATTTCATTTTAAGAATGGAGAGGATGTTAATGTTAATTTGTTTTGCTCCTCACTGATTATCAATCAAATATTTAATCAAGCTGTTTTCACACGTGCACAAACTGATGATAGTTTTTCAGGTGAGCTGCATGTGTGGATGCGAACAGCTCCATTTTTTTTTTACACTGAATTTTTCCTGCCTTTTCCCCTGAAATTTTCCCACTAAGTCGGGAGGATTGGATGTGAGTGCGCAGCAGGAAGTAGTCACAGCGAGTGAGTTAGCGGGGTTAGTGACGTTTGCACGATGGTGTGCGACCGCTGCGCTCTTCATGCAAGTAATGAAGCTCCTTCAGAATATTTTCTTCTTCTTCTTATTGTTCTTTTCCACTCGGCCTTTGATATTGTGAATATGTCAGACGGATGACGGATGAGTGTCACTTTATTGTCATTATCTGTCACTTTGTCCGCCATCTTGGATTTTGGCAGCATTCTTTTTTTACGTCATGACATTCACATATAAATAAGGGCGCTGGTTGTTGTTTGCAGGAGTGCATGTGTGAATCAGCAGTTGTTGCTGAAATGACTCCATGTTAACAGAAGAGGATATATGTAAAAAAAAAAAAAAAGGAAGTGGGAACTAAACAAACTTGTTTTTGCTTGTTTCTTTAAAAACTTCTTCCTCGTGCATACAGGGCGTTTTAAACGAGAGCCGTTACATTTGGTGTTTTTTTTTCTCGGTATGCTCCCTGCTTCCCTTCCCTTCCCTCCTCCTCTCTCCCCTATCTCCCTCACTCTTCCCAGGTTTCTATAGCGCCAAGGCAGACGTGGTGATTTATTGTGGCCATCCATCTCCCGTACTCATCCATCACCGGCTGGTTGCTAGGCGATCATGGCAGCAGCTGTTTGCTTTTGAGTTCAACAGAGGGGCCGTCAGTCAGCGGCGGCAGGTGAAAAGCATTATGAAGGCGCGTTGTCACGGGGAATAATTAATCAAAGGCGGGAAAGATAATTAAAAAGATATGACCCTTGTTGGTACTTGGTCCTGGGTTTGTCCGAGGGGAGGGAGGGAGGGAGGAGAAGAGGAGGAGGAGGAGGAGGAGGAGGAGGAGGAGGGGGAAAGTAAAACAGAAAAGGTGAAACAGAGAGGACTCATTCTTTGTTCTTTGCCGTATCAAACTGTCTGACTTTCTTTTGATTCTCCCGTCCCCCGTTTATCAAATCTTGTAATAGATGAGTGCCGACTTTGCCGTAGCTTCACACCCCCTCCCCTCCCCTCCCCTCCCCTCCCCTCCCTCAGCCACTCAGAGGGACATAGAGGAGTGTAACCAGTAAGTGCTGATAAAACAGGCCCTCCTGTTATTCAGTGGCACTGCTCCATTTAATTAGGAGGAGATGGGCTGGAAAAGGGAGAGAAAGGTTTTCTTTTTTTTTTTTTTTTTAAAGGTCTGGGGTACGGAATAAAGGAGCTCTTCAAACTGGGGTCGATTAATCCGTCACCTCCAGTCGCTCTTGTGCAGCTACAAGCAAACAGCAGACTGAGTGACTGACACATGCGCTCTAGATCACTCAGAGTTTAGGTTTTTTTTTATTTTAGGCTTTTGGATGTTTGGACTGTTTCACCATTACGGACAAAAAAAAGGGTAAAACAGATTCTAGTTTGATGTCAGAGGGGCTGCTAGTCATTAGGTGACCCCAAAGCAGCGGCCGGAAAATGTGCAAACTTTTGCAAAAACGTCCCAAAGGGATTCCCACCTGACAGAACTCACTCTAGGGCCCCGACAGACTCTAAAATCACCCCTACACACACACACACACACACACACACACACACACACACACACACACACACACACACACACACACACACACACACACACACACACACACACACACACACACTTTCTTTTAATGAGTCCCCCAGCTATGTTTTTAGGAACAATAAACGTCTAACATTACAACATTTTTCTAAAAAGTCTGCACTGCTCATGCCATTCAAGCTCCAGTAGAGAAGCAGTCCTTAACTGAGTCCGTTGTATTGTTTCATTTTGAACAAAGTACAAGGATTAGATTGCTCACCTGCACATCTCAGTGCACGCATTTCCACAATCTAAAGCCAGCGAGTAGTTACACAAGAATGACTCTTCTTGTAGCTCTGACTTCATCCTGTTGGATGATATCAAAATGTAGCTTTGTGTTGATTCCTTATAAGTTCATCCTCATCTTCACAAGAACAGGCTTTCACATTTTTTTGACTGCATGTTGTATGTACATTGTACATCTATTTTTCTGTCTAATACAGGTAGACACAATTTATTTTGATCACACATCATTGTTTCCTTCTCTTCATATCCATCAAAGTATTTCTATGGTTTTCCAGCTCATACATATTGTGTAAAGGATTGCACTTTCTTATAATTAGTTAATCTTTGTTGCTTTATCATTTGACATTTTGTCAAATCGTTGTCAAAATCTGACAATTAAACAGAAAATATTAGATTTATTGAATGTATTTGTTCTTCTGTCTGATGATTGGATGTGTAATTTTCACATGCTCAAGAATCACACACAAAGTCGTTTCCCTCCCCGTGTGTTTTGACGTCCCTCGGCACCTTTTATTATCTGGAGTTCATACGGAGCCAGCATGCGGTGGAACGTAACGTTCTGTCCACACAACCAGCCGTGGTCTGAGACAAAACAACAGCGTGGGAGAGAGATTCTATTCTTGTATCTGGCATCATAATATACTACACAGCCACTTATATTCACTGTTTTTTTACTACATACCCCATTTGTGTGGACTTAAATTAATAAAAAAATAAAATAAATTAACATTAGCCTGAAAGAGGAGGTTTTGTCCTCTTGCATGTTAAGAGCTCTTAATCAACATTGTACTGTTTCTTTAAGAGTGGGTTGAATGAGGTGATGGTTGTAAACTTATTGTTGATCAGCTGGACCGTTTCTGTTGTCATCAACAGTGTCCTGTAAGTCCACTTTTTTGTTCCTTCTGGTTAATGAACCGTGTAGTGTTAGAAATAAAGTGTGCACACGTGCAACATATTCTAGTCTTACTCAGCCCTCTTTATGTCAACGCTTGTTCCAATACAGGACTTTATTAAATATACATAAGGACAAAAAAAGGAAAGACTTTTCTGCTCTGTTTCTTTGCGGGGGAAAACATATTTGCATCATTGTTTGCAAGAAAAACTGCAAAAAGAAATTCACAGATGTGATGTGATTTTTTTACTTGATCAATCAAATGTTCTGAAGCCATAATGAAATGCAAAACAGTGGGAATGAATTTACCAAATTTCAAATAATAAAATGTAGCAAAATATCCAGAAGACAATATCGAGCAAAGCAATTAGTCAGCAGAATTGACGCCTTGCATTCTTTTACTGATGGTCAAATTGAATGTTGAAATTTAAATGTTCCATGTTAACACCGTCTTCTTGAAAATGTAATTTAATTCTCACAATGATGCATTTTTTTTTTTTTAAATAGGGATTTGCTTTCTTTGTTTTTGTGCTTAATATTTTCCTTCGTACAAAACATCACCTCAAGCGCTGCAAAATAGTTCAAAATAACTTTTTTTTTTATGATTTTACATTTATAGCTTCTGCTTCTGTATTTGTCAGGGATGTTGCATCCTTCACAAATTGTACTTTTGTCACACATTTATGGAAATAAATGACAGAACATATCTGAAGGTTACGGGATGAGGCTGATTACTGTTATTCCAAACGCTACGCAAACATATTTTAAGTTGTACATGAAACAAGGAGGGACAAAGCATCAGAAAGAGTTAATGAAAGAAACATACTATGGTAATTTGAAGGGATAGAAATGGAGGGAGTGTAAGAAGACCTGTAGGAGCAGAAACACACACACACACACGCACACACACACACGCACACACACACATGCACACACACACACACACGCACACACACACACACACACACACACAGAGAATGACAACGAGGGGAGCAGCAGAAATTGCAGCTGTAGACGGTGCATCAGTCAGCGTTTAACATTTTGCTTTCTACTTTTTTTCTGCCACTCTTCCAGGAATTATTTAGCCTGCAGCATTGCCCCAGGTTATATCCCGTCTCACTGAACTCTCTCTCTCTCTCTCTCTCTCTCTCTCTCTCTTTTACACTCACACATTATATCTTGTAAACATCACACAACCCAGCGACACAGAAAATAAAAGTCTGTGTTTTCGATTGAACTAAATGAAAGAACACAGGCTATTTAAAAAGCACACTGGAAAACAGAGTCATAAGAAATCCACAGCGGACGAGGCTGGGAGAGAAAAGGGGGGAGTGTGTGAGGTTCTGTTTGTGTGTGTGCGTGTGTGAGTGTGTGTGTGTGTGTGTGTGTGTGTGTGTGTGTGTTTGTGTCTTTCATTAGCACTTATAACCCAGTCAATAGACACTTGATTGGTTAACATGTAGCTATTGATTCATTGATCGTTATAAGCTTGGGTGTTTAACGCTTCTCCATACTCAGCTACAGTGACAACTGCTGCTGTATGAGTGAAGAATGGGGCCAGGGCTGAATCGCATACAAACTGCAGTTCCTCATGTGCCCACTCGAGGCTGGCTGCAAAAGCAAAGGAGTTCCTCAACATTAGAGCCATTGAGCCATTGAGCCATTGAGCCATATTGAAAATCCCCATATTTTTTGTTGCAGAAATGAACATGTTTACAGCCTGGTTCAAGACATAAGGCTTTCACACTTGCAGAAATCTCCCGAAAAACTCAGGATATTTCCAGAAGACGCAAACAGCCACTTTTTTTTCACTCAGACTTCAGCCCGGAGTTCACCTGAAAGGATTCGGCTGTAGTGGTCTGACTGGCTCATGTCCTCAAGAGTCCTAAGAGTTAGTCGTAAATCAGCATGATTAAGGTGTTGTTGAGTTGAGTGACAGGTTGGCACATTGTTTGCCGGGAGGCTTAAGGCCCGCCTCAGATCCACCTCTTTGCATGTTGGATTGATGGAAAGTAAGGTTGAGATAACATTTTCAATATGGCGACTGTGATTGTCTGGCTTCAAATGTCATCAGAAACCAAAGGGTGCTATACGTCCATGTTTCATACAGTCTCTGGTGGAACCACTTTGCATTGAAACATTCGATCATGTGTTTTTCACTTTAGAGCTCTGAAATGTGTGTGACAGAAACTGAGTTTAATATGAAGTTTAACTGCAGGAAAACTCGATTAATGGGTGTTTCTGAGGAATCTCAGAATTGTTACACATTCCTGACCCTCCTTCGGTCAAATATCAATCATGTGTGTTAAATAACTCCCTTATGTCATATGGGCTCCATTTCTCTTGGCTGTGTTTCATGACTCATCACCACACGGCTTAAGCCAAAGCAGCCATTACATATCTCAGCCGAGAATTCAAGCAATTAACACTCAGATCCATATTTCCTCACTTCCATCTCGGGACACTGAGACTGTGTTACCCTGGAAAGAAAGGGGAATGAGATATCTATTATTTGGGCAGTTCAACAGAAATGACCGCTGGACTTGATGATAAACTTTTTTAAACATTTTCAGGCTTTACAATCTCCTGCATATAAATATGTGTATATTCAAATGAATGAGCATTGGCTATGAGATTTTGTATGTTTGTGCACAAAGCATACAATTAAGCTTTGTCGGTAAATATGTTTATTTAAAGCTGTCCGGTCAAATCTGTCAGCATTAAGTTTGCTAAATGTGACTGATGGTTTCATTTCTAGTGCCCATAGTCATGAGATACAGATTTATGTTCCTTGGTAATGCGATTGGTCTGTAAAAAACACTTTCTGTACTCTTATAGTTGAGGGATTTTGAAAAAACAGCTAAAGGAATTTAGTGCTATAATTTTTTTTAAAAACACACACACACACACAAGGGTTTGAAGTACGAAGAAGAGTGTTTGTTTGTGTGTGTGTGAGAGTGTGTGAGCGACAGAAAAGCGTGTCACTTCCTGTTCTTGAGGAAACAACGCTGGACAAAGTCCTGACAAGACTCTGTGTAAATGTATCCCATTGATTCCTCTGATACGAATGCACATTGGCACACAACAACACAAACACACACACACAAACACACACACACAAACACAAACACACACACACACACACACACACACACACACACACACACACACACACACACATGCACACTCATGCAAACACAGACAGTGTGTACATGTATGTGTGTACTGTGTGTTCAAGACTTATGTTGTGAATCACTCCAATCAATCGTAGCTTGTGTCAGTGCATGCCAGACATAGCCAACGGTCTGTTTTACATCGGGGGAGTGTGTGTGTGTGTGTGTGTGTGTGTGTGTGTGTGTGTGTGTGTGTGTGTGGGTGGGTGGGTGTGTCCTGCACACAGCTGTCACAAATCACAGTATCGATGTCTCCAACACCACAGTTAGTGTGTATCTTGTTGTTGTGTGTGCACTATGATATCAGGGACAGACACACACACACACACACACACACACACACACACACACACACACACACACACACACACACACACACACACACACACACACACACACACACACACACAGACACACTCAATATGATGCAAATATTTGTTTGTTTTTTTTGGTTTTCTTTCACATTTCAAAATGAAGATCCAGTATTTCTGGATCAACTTCATTTATGTGACGTCACACCAGTTCATTTATTGCCAAGTGTGTGTTTGGATTAGCAAACGTAAACCTGGATACTCTTTGATATGAAATGACATTATTAATATACGTCATTGCATATCGCTGCAGAATTAGAGAGAATATGTGATTATGTTAAGGAGAGCTTTATTCACCTCTCAGCAGTTAGTGTCTGTGTTTGTTCCTGTGTGTTTGCATGTGCACGTCTGCTTGTTCCCTGAAGGCCTGGTTGCCATAACAGCACTGTGAGGTTGTGTTGTTTGTCTTCTTGCTCTATCTGCAATAGTCTGGACTTTTTTGTGAAACAAAATAACACACATGCGCTTAAAGCTATTCATAACACTGTAACCATCACACATTGTTTTTTGACATCAAATACTTCCTCCTCTCTCTCTTTGAAACCTGATTACATGATTTGAAATAGTTCTCTTAGTCATTGCATTGTCTGTGTATTCACCTCTCTCCCTCTCTAAAACAAACTGCCCCACATGGGCGAGAGGGAACGTGTTGAAGACTACAGAGGGCCAGAGATCCCACATGTCAAATGTACGCAGTCAGACGCACACACTAACAACATACCAATTACTAATTCAGTCCAAAGAACTGATTTGTTTTTAACTCTCAGGTGACCTTTAAATATCGTTTTCAACAACGGTGATGGAGGAAAAGAAGTGAAAGTTAAATGTGAAAAATGTGCCACAGAGAAAATGTGGCGTCATTGATCTAGAGCAACGTGCAGAAGATCCCTGAACTGCAATATCAGCCTCCCAATCAAACTTTAATTGAAGTCATTGAAATTGAAAAATACTGAACGACAGAAGACTCTGGGTTTAGTGCTCATGAAAATACCTCTGATGTATTAGTTAAAACAGGGACCTGATTTAGTGAATGATATGCCACCATAGGACCATCGTGTAGATTCCAGACGATGCGTCGTCTTTTTTAACGTCTTTGTTATGTCTCAATGTGTGTTTCCCATGTGTCAACTCGATATAGAAGCACACTGTGGTGTGTGTGGTGTAACGGTGACTGGATTTTGGCTTATTGTGTATCATTTCAGCATGGAGCTCAATTCCCTCCGTGTGCTTTTTTGGCAGCATTTGTTGCTACAGCAGAATACGAGAAAAGACACTGTTGGACGAAATAGCAGCAAAGTTAACAGAGATGCATTCAGAGGAAAACTGAGGCGTTCATAAGCTCAGTGTCAGTGAATGATGACTTGCTGAAAACAATGTTTATGGAGACTTCAAGAGGTCAAAAAAATGTTTTACAGTGTTTTTAATTCCCAAATGGTTTGCTGAATTTCCCTTTGTATATGGTGTAGTTTTTCAGAATTACCAGGTTTATTTGAAAAACTAGGGATGTGTACTATGGAAGCCCTAAGTGAACATGCATCAACACATTTTATGTTACTCCCTTTCCACATGGGTTAGGGTAATTTCGGTTGTTTTCTTGAGATCTCAACTCCATTTTTTTTATTAACTCAGGATAAAAAGCGATGGTTTCCCGGTGATAACGAGTTGATTTCAGCAGTTTCCCCAGATCTAGAGATGTTAACTTGTTATTGCGGGGAAAAACCAGCATTGTTATCCAGAGATAACTAGATTAAAAAAAAAGGAGAAAATGGCAGAAATTTACTTGAAAAACAGCGTAAAATAAAGACAGCATGTATGTATGGATGTCTGTGCAGCGGAGAGAGACAACATGCTGTGACAGAGCAAACAGACACACTGCTGGTTGTGTAAAGTTTGTCCGATTGTCTACATTTTGTCATTTATTACGTGCATGTCTGTTTTAACTTGAGACGAAATTGCAGGTTTTGGTAACATTTCAATACTTCTCTATGCATGGAGGAATACTGCAAAAATGTCACCTTAGTATAACCTGAAGAAAAAAAGTGTCTTCACGGTTAAGAAGAAGCATTTTTGTTTCCTTTTTGTATCTCATGATTCCTCATCTGCTTGGGTGAACATTTGTTTCTCATCAGTCTAGGATTACAACTGTAACACGGACAGTCGCCTCAGAACCCAAACTGCATGAAGTCCACGTTTTTTAAACATGTCAGCAATAATTGACAACGTTACCCAAACTCTTGGGAAAAAGAAAAACAGAAATGTAATGACAGCAGGACATGCACTGTGAGTGTGTGAGTGTGTGTGTGTGCATGTGTGTCTGTGTGTGTGTGTGTGTGTGTGTGTGTGTGTGTGTGTGTGCAGCCAGATTAAAACATGTGTGACTGTGACTCTCAGCCTCATTAAATGAGCCTCATACACGGCTTGGCGCTGTAAACATGCTAATATTTCTTAATGGCATTCTCCTGCATTGATATGCATGTGAACTCGAGGCCGTTAACCCCCTCCTCTCCAACCAGCCCCCACCCTGCTGCTCATCAACAAAGACCAACACACACACATGCAGGCACTCGCCACCATTACGGGGGCCCCCCCCCGGCTCTCTGTTTTTCCATTAATATCAAGTGATTGAGCGTAACATTAGCAGATAAAGTGGGGACTAAGATGACATATATTCCGTGGATGGAGGAATTAAAGCCTAATATAATCACTCGGCCTTGCGTCGGGGTGAAAACCCACCGTTCGTCACCGCGCCTGACATTTTGATTTCCGACGTTTCTAGCACAACAAGCAAGCGGCTGATGACAGATGGAGACTGATTTTTCTTTTAAGTAAAGAGATACTTAAGTGATTATTCAGAGGGTTCCCGCACACACACACTTCAAAAAATAAACATGCATGCACAGAGTATTGATCCGTTGCCTCTTAGGAAGGAGGTGTGTGTAGGTGTGTTTGTTGGACGAGTGTGTCTTTAAGCTCTCGGTCCGGCTGGTTATTTTCAGAGCAAGTGGAGAGCACATCAGTTTTTATTAGCTTAATAAATCACCTTTGTTGTCAATCAAGCAGCAGAGAATAATTGGATATGGTTGAAGCCTTGCGTGATGGATTATAAATCATTCAAGATTAAATTAAAAGATAATGCACAAACTTAATGGTTTGTGTTTTGCAGTCTAAATTGCCTCGGAGCAGTGCTGTTTTCCAGCTTTATTGCCAGCCGTTTCTCTTTCCTCTTAAAACCCCTCACATTTTAACACCTTTTTATTGCTGAGACGGCGCTTCCCCCGATACTGTTTTTTTAAACATCTGCGTTCTGTTTGTTGTGCAATTTCATGTTTGAGAATTCTCCTTACCTCTGATGCAGGATGCTGCTGCAGAAGTGCATCCACATGTAGGTGTTTGTGGATGACGATTTTGGTGCGTTGTTTTGTTCACATTCAAAAGCCTGAATCCATCTCTGAGTGGCATTTGCTTTCAATCAGCTCTCAGCAGATGCACCTCAGGCCTGTGGCAGCGATAACCAAAAGAGCGGAAAAAAAGGGAATTATTGCACAAGAAGCGGTGAGAAGAAAAAGAGAAAAAGGGAAAGAAGGCGATACACAGAGGCAGGCAGGAAGAGACAGAGAAAAGAGCTATATCATGTATATTACGCTCGGGCCGCTGGAATTTAAGTGTGTCCGTTTGCGTTGGAACAGAGCGGGCGTTATCATAATCGCCTCCTGCCTACTTGACAGGACCTTAAAGTGATCCTGTCATTTTATTTACACCCCGACCAGTGTGTGATGTACCCAGAAACACACACACGTATACACACACACGTACACAAACGTTCCCCCCTTCCCTAACTTCCCCAGCGAGCCCAGTGGAGTAGGTCGGATGACATCTTTTGATCAGAGCTGTCCAAAGAGATCAGAGCAGACTGGCAGGTAATAGATACCCAGCGACTAACCAGACTCCACTGCAAAGAGTGTGGGATTTCTGACCGTGTGCATTTTGTGTACACGGGCAGAAGAAACAGATATTTCTACTTTTTGATTTCAGCCGATCCTGCTCAAATTGCAAAAGCGTCGCCATGACTGCAAAGGTACACATCTGCGTTGCCTGTTCGTCTTTTTAATGTGGTTTTTACGCCCCTGCATTTAAGTGCATGGCGTGTTCTTGTGTGTTTGTGCAGCAGAGAGTGTCCTTTTGAATGTGGACTCTCGTCTTCTCTGCAGGTCAGATTCTTTTCCCTTTAAGACTGATGAGGATTTGTGACAAATATTGAGGAACTAAAGGCTCTAATTAGTGCAAGTGAAAGTAGAGCCTCTGTGTGTGTGTGTGTGTGTGTGTGTGTGTGTGTGTGTGTGTGTGTGTGTGTGTGTGTGTGTGTGTGTGTGTGGTGGATTATAGCAGGTGAATCATGAAGAAAAAAAGAGAAAAAGGCATAAAGAGGAGGAGCAGCTGAGTGGGAGGTAAGGGTAAAGGAAGTTCAAAGAAGAGAAACAAATGAGCGATGTTGGAAGTGATGCTCTCAGCCCTGATTGGCTAACTCATGGTGATGACTATAAAACATATCCGAGTCATTACCCCTTAGCTAAAATCATAGCAAACGTCCTGTTGTTCAAAGCCTCATTTTAACCCTTTGTTTGACACGTTAATGCACCACACGTTCTATTGCTACCCAATAATGATACACATAACGCGTTCACTGATGCTCGAACATGCTGTTGGAGGAGGAGATATTGTGGAGCTCCGCAGGGTTGGAAACAAACAGGTTTTCTAAACTTTAATCTGCAGAGCACCAATCAGATGCATCAGGGGAGCAGTATTGGATCATTTGCAAACTGCTGATAGTATGAATCAGGAACTTTGGCATCAAATAAACAAACATTTGCACATGTTTTACGCTAAATGCTAAACTAGCATGTAGGATGTTAGTTTGGATGAATCATTTTGAACGCCTTCATATTTTTTCTTTCATTTGACTTACAAAATCATCTGAACTCTTTTTTTCTTTCAGCTGATGTCATATAGTGATCATGTTTTTCTTTTTTTTATATTACCTTGAATACAAATGTTTGACTTCTTATTTAGAAAATAGCATAAAAAAGTTACCTTTTCTGTATTGACACAACTCACTCTAATCAACCTTGAATCCTTTCTGCGTCTCTGAAGCTTTGATTTTATTGATTCTTCGTCCTCCTTCAGTCGAACGTTTCTTTACTATAACCCTTACTCCTTTACAGCTCCTCTATAATTAACTAGCAGCTTTACAGTTGGAGAGAGGTCACGCAGAGCACAGCGCTATACTGCGAGTGTGACTTTGTGTGTGTGTGTGTGTGTGTGTGTGTGTGTGTGTGAGGTTGTTAAATATCCACCTCTCTTGTGTGTGTTTAAGATGCCAAGAGTCAGACGAAGCTGGAAATACTGACTTGATAATTAGTTGGCTCACAGTTTAGTTTCCATATTTATAAATAAAATAATATCACTGCTTTAAGACAACACTTAGACACACACACACACACACACACACACAC
Organism: Labrus bergylta; assembly: GCF_963930695.1. Lineage (NCBI taxonomy): Eukaryota > Metazoa > Chordata > Actinopteri > Labriformes > Labridae > Labrus > Labrus bergylta. The sequence goes on from NC_089197.1 coordinate 4,370,160, forward strand.
ACACACACACACACACACACACACAACGAGAGAGTGTGTCAGTAGCTCTGCAGCCCAGGCGTACACCCTTGTATTGGCAGTGTAACAGCAGCATGTAAATATACTGTCAGCAGCTCCCCAGCTGAGTGGCATCGGGAGATGATTAGCCAGGCTAACATTGTTCTCACACACACACACACACACACACACACACACACACACACACACACACACACACACACACACAATGAAACACATATACAAACATTTACGGACGGACATATACAAGCGTGCTACCACAGCCTCTGTGTTTCTGAATAATCGCAGCATTTCAGTTTGCAGACAGACACACTAACTGTTGCCACTCCAAATCTAATCTCCCCTCGCTCGTCCTCTCTCTCTCTCTCTCTCTCTCTCTCTCTCTCTCTCTCTCTCTCTCTCTCTCCGACTATAACAGCCACCACAAAGTGCTGTAAATGCTGATATTATCGCAGCGTTTTTTTGAAAGGCATTTTGCATGTTTGGGACTATCATGCTGTTCATTACCCGTTTCAGCAGCACTGAGCGGCTTCCACATAAAAAAATAATTCATGTACAAACAGAAAATATAAAAAAAAAACACTTTACTCGGTTTATATAGTTTAAAAGGAACAGCAAAGAACAGCAGACTTAACTAACCACCATTACTAAAACATGATGGAATCATTGACACAAATGAGTTTTTTTTTTTACTTTTAGTTGTCAAACAGAATTCTTAGTATTTCAGATTTTATTCAAACATGAAACCTTAAACTTCAACGTGTACTTTCAGAACTTCTAATCTTGTGTGAATGAAAAAGCAGCGCACAGCCCAGAGTCCGTACATATGGAAGCCCTAAGACAGACATTTTATTTTACTCCATTTTCCTAACCAGTTCATTTCTGTTTTGCCGAGTGTGTAAATATAAAAAGCTCTGTAGCTGTAATGTTACATTTGATAACCGCAGATAGATTCTAACTGTGGTTTTGTTAATGACTCATGACTCGATATGTCCAGTGATGTTTCCAGCGACATGGAGGAACATTAGCACGTCATATTCCAGCGATACTGTAAATATGTTACAAGGCTGGTAAGTCACGTAGGCCCGTCCAAGGAACAGCTCCATTCGTCAGGCGTCTGGGTCGATCAAACATCTCCCGGGATCGATGGCACGCCTCGCCAATCCCAAGGCCATCACTGCAGACAGCCATGCCCCTTTAACCAGCCTTATACACACACACACACACACACACACACACACAAGCCACCACACACATCTAACCGTGTACGTCAAATCACAATAATCAAGCATTATCGATCTCAGATTCAATTAACTTCATTAATGTGGTTTGCTCTGGTGATTGGGGAGGGGGGGAGAAGGTGAGATTATAGGATCTCATCAAGTGGGAAATGGTGCAGGGAGGGGTTTAGATTCAAAGTAACACACACATATATATGAAAAGCAATTATCCACACACGCTCACGCTTAAGGTGTATGAAAGCAAATTCACATGGCAGCAGCTTCAGTCTCATCATAGAGGTTTTGTCTTCAGCTTTGTCTCCACAAAAAATGTGGCTTTGCATGAGACTGATGTGGGCAGTCTGCTTTTTCTGACACACACACACACACACACACACACACACACACACACACACACACACAGTCCACCAATGAAACTCCAGGGTCCAAGCCGAAGTGTAAACAGACAGCGCTGACGTGCCTGTGTGTCTGATAGGGCTGTTAAGTGGTTATATAAGCATGATAAACTGTTTCCTAACATCATAACATCTGCAGAGTGCAGAAGCATTTCCTCACTTTTTCACACAGACACGAACTGCAGTCCACTGCTTCATAATCAGATTATTATTTTTAATAAGATTGCAAGTTTGCTCTATTCACCTTCATTAGTTGTTATAATCGGAATGATTTTGTTTAAAAAGCAGCTTTATTCCGACGCCATGTATCGTTTCCTCTCACAGAAACAACGTTGTTTATTTTTCTGGCTTGCCTGGGTTTTTAAATCACTGATCCCTCCCAGCCTGTTCCTCTGATACTGAGATCAAACCCCTCTCATCCACCCTGCTGACAATTCATCTGGAACTCGCTCTCTCTCTCTCTCTCTCTTGCTCCTAATTAAAAGAGCACCTGTATACCTGTAGTGTTTGGCCCAGACTTCCTCTCCAGTGTGTTTCTCTGTTAATACCGCAGTATCCTGGGTCACAGGGTGTTCACCCTTGCAGCTTGGATTTAAGCCAGTGACCATGGGGATCATCTCTGCATGCTCATGTTTGTGATTTTGTGTGTGTGTGTGTGTGTGTGTGACAGTCTTGACTTCCTTCCAAGACGAGCCTTCCCCCCTAACTTATAGTCCCTCAGTCTCTCATCTTTCACATGTATCTCTGTCTCCTTTTTTTAACTTCTTTCTGATGTGTAGTTTGTACCATGTAGAGAGCGCCTGTTTGTTATTTTGCCTACCTGAATTACAAGTTGAAACCTTTCCGAGCCTAAAAAACGGACAGTCGTACTCCCTCTTTAAAATCTCATAGCAGTGTGACAGTGACTTTCTATAAGAGGGAACGTGAAGGATAGAAATGGAGAAGATAATTTGGGAAAAAATTGTCAGCATTTAAAAAAAAAAACGTAAAAGAAAAACCCAAACACACATGTTGGATAAGAATGAAGTGTGAGGTTATTTTCAGTTCATTAAATGATGCAATAACCAATAAACTACCTACCCTGACAGTGCTGACTACACAGAATATGGCCTAGCTTCATCATGTTGTGTGATTGAGATTGTGAGAACTACTCGGGAAGGTTGCAGAGAGGGCAGATAAAAAAAGCTGGATGTGAATGATGAATGATAACAGAGAGATGGTTACAACCTCTCCATCTCCTACAGCTCTAAGTTGTATTAATGTAGTCATGTGTGAAATTGACTGATCTTAAATACATACAGAGATAGAGCCCTTTACATTACAGTCTCGCTGTTTCTTGTGATATAATTTTCATCAATACATGGAATTGGATCAAAATGAGAATGAAGTGGGTGACTAATTATTGCACTCTTACGGTTATCTGCAGTGCGGCTTGCACATTATAAACTTGGGGGTTACCCTTTGCAATTGTCTGCATTTTTGGGGTGTGAGTATCTTGCCTTCAACTGGCAATCCACATCACCAGGTGACCCAGGAGGTGAAGTGAGCAGGGCAAGACTCTGAACCCCAAAGTCGCTCCCAGCGGCTCTGTCACCATTCATCTGAGCATGTGTGTGTGTGTGTGAATGGTTAAATAAGAGGGGCAATTGCAAAGTGATGTCCATTTTACCATTTTGTTTTTTAACACTTCACCCACTCAATGTCAACATGTCTCAATATTTCAACACCCTCTGCCTCAGACAAGTCCAGAAATCAGGCGTGCATTTCATGCTCCATGTATCCTACACACCGAGCTTTCATTCAGCAAACAATGTTCTCTCCCTGATCTGCTTGCATGTCTCACTATACATATCACACATTTGCAGGTACACACACACACACACACACACACACACACACACACACACACACACACACACACACACACACACACACACACACACACACACACACAAATACACGCCATGTTCTTTATTACACAAAGGCAGCTAATTTGAAGGGGAGTGTGTGTGTTTTAAAAGGAGATTTCACATTGATGTTTGGCCTTGATGAGAGCGCCGGGCTGCTGTGTTCGGCTGTTTCCTCAGCCAGAGCATTGTTCTCTTAAACAGCTGTCGTTTTGGCTGATTCAGAACAGATGGCATGTACATGTGGGTTTGCTCGGCTGCACATATGTGCGGGCGGGTGGATGTGTCTCTGAGACGGAGTGGGGGAGAGAGAGAGAGAGAGAGAGAGAGAGACAGGAGGAGATGTGGAAGCTCTGGGAGAGAAGGGGGAGTGCAGGTATGTGTTTGTGAGTGTGTGTGTGTTTGTGAGTGTGTGTGCCTGTTTGATGTTCTTACATTTTAAACCAAGCAGCTGCAATAGATCATGAAGGTTTTAAATAGTTTGAGTCTGTGAATTACAAAATAAACAAAGGTAACTCGTATGGTGTGGATGGCAGTCATGTGAAATTTCAGTTTTTTAGATCGCATGTGACAGCTTTTGCACGTAATATGAGATATCATGTATGAGGTGTTTCAGTTTTTGTTACTCTAAATGCTGAAGGAGACTGCCTGTTTCACAGAGAAGCTCCTGAGATCGCCTGAAGGCAGAGAGCTGTTAGGCTACAGCAGTTACAGTACAATTTGTGTGTGCGTGTGTGTGTGTGTGTGATGTGTAATGGGCTCTGGGATATCTGTGTCTCGGTGCATATGTTTGTCCCACGGTGGAGTCGTATCATTGCCGGTGGCAACCAGCGGCCTGACAATGACAGAGACTCATCTGTGTGTTGCAGCAGATGTAGTACCAGCATAAACACACACTCACATACACACACACACACACACACACACACACACACACACACACACACACACACACACACACACACACACACACACACACACACACACACACACACACACACACACACGAGTCACACAACTTGCAGTGCGCAGTTAGAAATTGGAGTCGGCAACAGCTGACGTGTGTTGTATGATATGTCTGGGAGGTTATGAGGGCATCGCTTGTGCCCATTTCCCAAATTTCCACTAAACTTAAGTAACAGTTTCAATTTCAAACTTTTTATTTTTGTCCCTTTTAGTTGTTCATAAAGAATTTGAACACGTAACCTTTTATTTTCTTGTATTTAACCGCTCTGTGTTTAGTGGTAGATTATGTGCCACACCCATCCTGCTGACCGGCTCACTCTGTGTTTACATACCAGCTTCAGATGAGTGATGGCCTGTTACACGGAGGAATGTTAGGCACAAGGCCGCTGACGTTAACACACACGTTCATCTTCTTTGCCAGTCTAGTTGCTATAATAGGAGATTTGTGTTTTCCTGTGTTTGCATTAATTGTTATTCAAAAACCTTTTAATCTCAAAGAACGAGCACGCCACGTTCCTCCTCTGATGCTGTTTTATCCTTTTGATAGACTTATTAACAAAAGAAAACATTCATAGATGTAGAAAGAGGCAAGACTGTGATTTGTCTCAATACATATTCTCTCTGTATGATTTCCGTTGTATTATACTTAAACTAGAAGGATTTGAATATAAATTGAAAGCCTCGAGCCCACTCCCTGAAGCTAAACTGTAAATAATAACTCTAAACTTTTTCTAATCTTTGGTAATTGAAGCAAATGGGTTTTTGCGGGGAGAGATTTGTCGCAGGCAAACGTACATACATTCATTTTTATTTACGAGGAGGCGAGGGCTGAGCGGTGTAATGAGTGAAAATGCATGCTTAATTTAAATGGCGAGTGTGTCTGTTAGGGAATGCATTAGAGTCTGCAGAAGAAGCGTAAGACATATTAATTGACAGACAGGAACCGCTGTCTCCGAGGTTGATACAAGTAATTTATTACTTCAGAAACGAATGCCACCGCCAGAATGTGCTTCATTAATTTCAAATTTAGTTTTAATTTCAAGCTGTTGCCCCTTGAGAAGAATAAGGTGGCAAGTTCTGTTTGAAGAGACATTTTTTTCCCCTCTCCCTCCCTCCACATTTCTCTCTCCTTTCTCCATCTCTCTCTCTCTCTCTCTCTCTTTGACTGTCTCTGATTTTCTGCAGTACAGAACAAAGACCTGGGGGGGGGGGGGGGGGATAGGGAGGGGGCGGTGACTTAATTCCAATTTGGAAACAATGTCAATGTAAAAGGGAGACTATGAAACAGTAATACTGCAAACATTTAATGATTAGAAATACTTTGTCTTGTCTGGATGATAGCTGTTTCTTGTGGAGACAATATGAATGCTTGTGTTTCTATCATTTCCCTGCAAGTTGGAGTAACAGGAATACTGAGTTAAGAATCTCTATCATTGGATATTCTGTCAGCTGTTCTAACAAATGTGTCTCTCTTTGTCTTTTCTCCTCTCTATCTGAGCAGCGTATGTCCCTGAAGATGAGAAGGAAGCAGCCCTGTTGGATGAGGATCTGGATGGAGATGACTCGGGTCACGAAGGTGAAGAGCCTGCAGCCAAGTTCCTATGTCAGGACAAGGACTTTCTCCTCAAGGACAGGCCAGGATCCACTGGCTTCCATGACTCCCCGAATGCTGCGGACTTTTCCGGTCAGGAACTGGACAGTGAGTCTCACCTGAGTGAATCCAGTGACAGAATGTCTGACTTTGAGAGCTCCTCTCTTAAAAATGATGACGATGTCCTCCTCTCTAAAGACCCCTCCAATGTCCTTTCCTTGTCTTCCTCAACTGCAATGATGGCGGCCGCCAATGTCGCTGTCCCGGTAAGTGGAGACGAGGCCGTATTAGCAACGACAGGGTCTGTGGCTGACAGCCTGGAGAAGATGAAGGCCATTTACACCTCCTTCCTGACCAACTCCTATTGGTCCACACTCAATCTGAACCTGAGCCAGCCCCCTGCAGAAAAACCCCCTCGTAGTCACAGCAGCAGCAGTAGTAGCAGCAGTAGCAGTAGCTGTGGAAGTGGAGGCTATGACTGGCACCAGACAGCTATGGCTAAAACCCTGCAGCAGGCCTCACAGAACCACCATCACAGACTGAGCATGGTTCAACACCCCACAGTTGCAGTATCCACAGCGTCGACAGAGCCAAACCTCTTTAGTACTGTCCAACTTTACCGGCAGAGCTCCAAGCTGTATGGCTCTATATTCACTGGCGCCAGCAAATTCCGCTGCAAGGACTGCAGTGCGGCCTATGATACACTGGTGGGGCTCACGGTACACATGAATGAGACAGGCCACTACCGCGATGATAACCACGAGACAGATAGCGAGGGTACCAAACGGTGGTCGAAACCCAGAAAGCGTTCCTTACTGGAGATGGAGGGGAAGGAGGATGCACAGAAAGTTCTGAAATGTATGTACTGCGGCCACTCCTTTGAATCCCTTCAGGATCTGAGTGTCCACATGATTAAGACGAAACACTACCAGAAAGTGCCTCTGAAAGAGCCTGTTACACCAGTGGCAGCTAAGATTATCTCCTCTGCTCGAAAGAGAGCCCCCATTGATCTAGATATCCCCAGCTCACCTGACTCTAATGGAGGGGCCACTCCTAAGCCCACCTCCCTTAATGACTCTAATGACATACTTCAGAAGGTAACCAACCCTTACATCACACCGAACAACCGCTACGGACACCAGAATGGTGCCAGTTACGCCTGGCAATTTGAATCCAGGAAGTCACAGATCCTCAAGTGCATGGAGTGTGGCAGCTCTCATGACACGCTGCAAGAGCTAACTGCTCACATGATGGTGACAGGACATTTTATCAAAGTCACCAATTCTGCTATTAAGAAAGGCAAGCCAATTATCGAGCCGTCCACCCCGACCCCTATACCCAATATAACAATTGAAGAAAAGTTCCAGTCTGTTCCCCTGGCTGCCACAACCTTCTCCCCGCCACCTGCCCCAGTGCCCCCTCCAACCAGCATCTCCCCTATTGCCATGATTGTGGATATAAAAAAGGAGGAGAAGGAGGAGGAATGTACTAATGAGTCTATTATCAACAATGGTAATCTCAACAAGGAGAAGAAGGCAGGAGGTGACGATGAGGCAGAGGAGAAGTTTGACATTTCTTCAAAATACAGTTATCTGACTGAAGAGGATCTGGATGATAGTCCAAAAGGTGGTCTTGACATCCTGAAGTCTTTGGAGAACACAGTGACTTCAGCCATTAACAAAGCCCAGAATGGAGCTCCTAGCTGGGGCGGTTATCCCAGTATCCATGCAGCCTACCAGCTCCCTAACATAATGAAACTCTCTCTGGGTAACTCGGGGAAGGGCTCTCCTCTTAAATATCTCTTCCCTGGAGGTGAGATCCTCTCTCCCACTAGTAAGAGCCAGCCCTTGATCTCACCGTCCAGCCGCCAGACCTCCCCGCTGCCCAAAAACAACTTTCATGCAATGGAGGAACTGGTCAAGAAAGTCACAGAAAAAGTGGCCAAGGTCGAGGAGAAAATGAGAGAACCCAGCAGTGCTGTGAGGGTATCTCCGCTGAGATGTGCCACTCCCTCACCCTGCAACAGCGAGGCAGGGGACTCAGCCCGAGGAGAGTCCCCCAAAGACAACAGAGTGAAAAGCTGTAAAACCCCTGAGAATTCAAGCAAAGTGGAAAAAGTAGCCGATGATGGAAGTGGAACCAATCACAGAGATTCAAATGGTGACATTTCCATAAAGCAGTCCATGGAGAACGGCGTGGAGTCCAGTGCGGTGACATCACCCTTGCCTGCCTCCCTGTGTGGCAGTACAGCCATCATCACAGACCATCCACCTCCAGAACAGCCGTTTGTCAACCCTCTCAGTGCACTGCAGTCAGTAATGAACGTTCACTTGGGGAAGGCTGCGAAGCCTGCCCTGCCCTCCCTTGACCCCATGAGTATGCTGTTCAAGATGAGCAATAGCTTGGCAGAGAAAGCAGCAGTGGCCGCTTCCACCCCACCAGCACATACCAAAAAGCCCAGTAATGACCACTTAGACCGCTATTTCTACCAGCCACATCCAAGCAACGATCAACCCATTGATCTCACCAAAGGCAAAAATGCTGACAAAAACAGCAGCACTGGCTCTTTGGGTTCAACAGCTCTCTCTTCTGCCACCTCCACCCCCTCCTCGATCTCTCCCTCCGCCACCCTCACTATGACCAAAGCCTCAGCTGCAGTAGCTTCCTTCATGTCTACCTCTCCTTTGAGAGAAAACGCACTGTCGGATATCTCTGACATGTTGAGGAATCTGACAGAGAGTCAGGCTGTCTCTAAATCCTCCACGCCTACCAGCTTCTCCGAGCGCTCTGAGATAGAAGGTGTGACACAGGAGGAGATGGAAGACATTTCGCCGGCCCAGAAACGTAAAGGGCGTCAGTCGAACTGGAATCCTCAGCACCTCCTCATCCTACAAGCCCAGTTTGCTTCCAGTCTACGTCAAACGAGCGACGGAAAGTACGTGATGTCGGACCTGAGCCCTCAAGAGAGGATGCACATCTCCCGTTTCACCGGACTCTCAATGACCACAATATCACACTGGTTGGCCAATGTCAAATACCAGCTGAGGAGAACAGGTGGCACCAAGTTCTTGAAAAACTTGGATTCAGGTCACCCGGTGTTCTTCTGCAGTGATTGCGCCTCTCAGATCCGTTCACCATCCACCTATGTCAGCCATTTGGAATCCCACCTGGGTTTCCGTCTGCGAGATCTGGCCAAGCTCTCTGGGGAGCAGCTGCTCAGCCAGATATCACAGCATCACCATCAACAACGCCACACCAAAGGACTATCTGAAAAACTGCTCTCGAATCTGAACCTCTCCGGCCACCCGTTGTCCTCTTCTCTACCCACATCCCTACCCCTCTCCCTGACCTCGTCCTTAATCACCTCTCTACCCTCGACTAAATCCCCGTCACCGTCCCCCGACCACGATGACGACGGCGGGGCCGTGTACCAGTGCAAGCTCTGCAACCGGACTTTTGCGAGCAAGCATGCGGTCAAGCTTCACCTGAGCAAAACTCATGGGAAGTCCCCCGAGGACCATCTCATGTACGTGAGTGAGCTGGAGAAACAGTAGCACTGGTTGGGGACTAATGCTGCGCTCTTTTTGTAATGGCTCACTTTCTTGCTCTGTGTCTTTTTTGCATTTCACGAACATTTCTTTCAAAAAAGTGGAAGGGATTATTATTGTGGTGGAACTGCACAAAGATGCCATACAACTACTGCTTTCAATTTTAGCACATGGTTTTCAATTTTGTGTAGTAGTCGTTTTTTTTCATTTGTTTCTATGTGAGGTTGACTCACTCCTGCCCAAGACGTTTGTTTTAAGTGATTACCTTTGACAGAATACAGACTTTTGTCGACGTGTGCAGAGTGTGGACTGTTGTCATGGGAAAGAGAAAGTATATGAAGGTTTAAAAAATGAGATTATAAAATGAAGTGGTGTGTATTTTGAAACTTCTGTAAATGGAATTTAGGTCCTTTATATTTTGGCATCACGGGTGTGGTAAGAAGCATGCATTAATGAAACTGTTTGGTTAAACATTTTATAACTAAATCTAGTGCACTTTCCATTTTTAATGTTTTTTTTTATTTTAAACCCATGCTCTCTCTCTATTTTTTCTCTGTTTTTTTTTTTCCCCGCACTGGAGTCAGCATTTAAATTTAACCCTCTGAGTACGTGTAAGCACTTCTACACCTAAGATAGTTTGGACTTAATATTTGGGAATAATCTAGATGGACAATGTTTGCCAGATGTTCAGTATATTAAGTCTAATCCTAGATATGAAAAAAAAAAAAAAACATTTTTCAAAAGACAGATTTTCTTTTTATTGCAAGGTTTCCATCTTGGGCTTGACATTTGTCCGAGATGCTTCCAAGACTTTGCAAAAGCATCGTAGCTTTGTGATAAAAAAAGGAACAAAAAAAAAGAGATGTTTGGTCGATCAGGGACCTATATTAATTCAGGTCTGTGTACAATATGTAAATAAAAATGTAAGAACTAATTCCTGTCTAAATTATGCATCATTTCTATATTTTTAATTTAAAAAGGATTATGACTATCTGCTGGTGCACAGTATATGAAGACGTGAAATAAATTGTTTTGCACAATAGTTTTTATAAATGTGTTATTTAAGCGAAAGGATATGGAGAAAAATTAAGATAGGTAGCAAAAGGATGACAACAGGTGATTCTTTTTATCCCACACTCGTGCTCAAAGGGTTAAAGACTGTTTTTACCAGACACTACTCGACATGTGCCGCTGTATGAACACTACACAGATATTGAAGGTTGTACAAAAAAAGATGTGACTTTATGAAGATATTTCACATGTAAACTGTTATTTATAAGCACTCTGGGTTGTTTCATATTGTTGAATGCCTTTTTCAATTGGTCCTATGTTTTCTTTTTTTTCTTTCTGTTCTGCCTAATTACTCTGCCATGATTCCACACTGCAGCTTTATCTTTTTGGGGATATGAAAGGTAACCATGGTTACGCTAACCTCCTGAGTGACAAGTTCTGCTACATGTTGGCAGTTCATTTGCTGAAGTAACTGACAGCTGCCAGTGTAGAGAAATGAGAAAAAAAAGAATCCTTATGTGTAAAATATCGGCATGTAAACAGCACAGATACTGTAATGCATTCTGTGCCGTTTGTCTTTTTCATTTCGTTCTCTCGTTTTCAGTTGTTGTTGTTCTTGACAATGATCCCCCCCCCATTATATGACTTCATATAACCTTGTTTTCTACTGCAGCATTAAAAAAAGGAAACTGTTTTTTGCAATAATGTGTGCGCATCGTATGTCATGGCTATCAATTATGTGTGTGCTGTGCAGTCCCTAATGAGCACATTAGACTGGGAGTGTGTCAACGTCTGTCTGTGACGAGCTGCAGACTAGTTTACAGTGAGTGGCAGCCACGGGGCTGTCACACACACACACACACACACACACACACACACACACACACACACACGCAAACAGACGGCATCAGTGTGGGACTTTCCCCATAGCCCAGTCTGTTGTCCTAGTGCCACAGACAAGTACAGTTGTGCAAGTGTAAGCTAAGTCTGCTCAAAAGACCTTATAAACAGTAAACAATGCCACAATGACAAAAACCTTGTTTTTTCATTGGGAAGGGGAAGTTTGGCCAGTGGAGCAGACAAACACCCTGAGAGCAACCAAGCTGCACAGGCATCTTCTGTGTCATTCTACACGGGATATGGAAGTCTAAAAACACAAAAAAAACAACTTGTCCATCCATATTTTAATATCTATAATTAACTCTGAAGTCCATTTTGTGACTTATCTCCACAAGGTGTAGAGATATTTGGCTTCACGCTAGATGACAACAAATGGCTACAAGATGAGCTGAAGCCTGAACTACGAAGCAAGTTAAGCATAGCCACGGTATCTATCGGTTATCAGGCCTCAAATGGAGATTTTGAGATGTTATAATGGTGAAACAAAGCTGCTTTTCTATACTCCATAAGTACACCAAGAGTTTGACCAATCACAAACATGAACCAAAGAAGCCTTTCGGAGGAGAGGTGAAACGTCTTCAAGATCTTCAACCAGTCCAGTCCAGCCTTTGGATCAAGCTTTAAATTAACATGTCAAAAATGAAATAGTTTAAATACATACTCCGGACTAAACTAAATACAGCTGCTGTGACTTATGAAGGAAAAACATGCACAAAGAACAATCACTTAATGTGAATACACAAATGAAGTCTCATGATGTCTCATAATCATCAACAGATCAGAATGAAATCTTCTCATAAATGCAATATTTTCTCTTATCTGACATGTCTTAAAGTTTAAGATGTAATATTTCAGCTGCAGCTCTGACTATACAGAGCGGTATAATGTGGCTGATAAAAAAATAAATATGAAATCATAGGTTGATTGAAAGCAGTAAATAAGTTTAATTTTAAATCTTAAACACACAAAAGAAGAATGCTTCAGACCTTTGATTAGTGATTGGTTGAAGGATGATACCTGTAAAGCTTTAATGATATAAAGTTCATAAATTTTATATTTAAAAATTGACATGGTGAAGACAAAGTTTGCTTTTCTCCCTCCTCCCCTCCCAAGACCAGATCAGAGAGCTCTGCAGGAGGGATTGATCAGTATCAACATCATCCTGAGAAAACCTGCTAAGGAGCAGTTTAGGAGCTTAGCTCAGGTTACCACGGTGATCTACCCCTCAGTAAGAAGTGAACCACCTCTGTAGTACTGACAACAGAGTTAAATGAGAATCAAGACATGTTTACTACGGATAAAGGAATGAGAAAGAGAGGTAGGTGAAACAAGAAGTGGCACATTTATCACCAAGACTCACGCAGAACTGCTCCTACAAACATACACATGTATTAAACAAACCAATACAAACATAAAGAAAGTGACAAAGCGCTCTGGTCCTGAACTACATCACTTGTTCTGCTCCTTTCTGCCACTAACATACCGTGCTGTAAAAACGCATGCATGGGCACGGGCCAGTATATCAAATTATCTTCTCTGCTTCACACGCACACACTTCACAAAAGGCCAATACGCGATATTCATAACACACACACACACACACACACACACACACACACACACACACACACACACACACACACACACACACACACACACACACACACACACACACACACACACACACACACACACACACACACACACACACACACACACACACACACACACACACACACGAATGAGCCAGGTATAAGGACTTCATCTGCAGTGACAAGGTGCCACTGTGTGTGAAAATGTCAGCCCTTCAACAATGCAGCCTGAAGTCTGGCACCGTATTTAAGGCTCTCATTAGCCTCAAAGAAAATATGCGTGAAATTGAAGTGTAAGAACGCCCCCCCCCCCCTCTCTCTCTCTCTCTCTGCCTTCACATCCTGTGAAGAGAGGCAAGGGCTTATTAAGGTTCAAAACTAGCATGAGGGGGGAAAAAAGGTACAAACCCCTGTGGGACACACACAGGTTAATGTTTCCGCATGCACTCACTACTACATCTCTAAATGTAATCATAGCACACTTTAATTACCATTATAAAGGTTAAATAATGAAGAAAACCCCAAAATTGGTAGAGTTGTTGCCACTCAACCAGAAGGTGGAAGGTTCAATCCCCAGCTGAGCAACATGTCCAATGTATCCTTGGGCAAGACACTTAACCCTGCATTTCTCCCGCTGCTTCGGGTGCGGTGTATGAATGGGATTTGTGTTGTACTTACCCTCAATGTACGTCGCTTTGGATAAAAGTGTCTGCTAAGTGAACTGTAACATTTTCCCCCAACACTAGATCACCAACTTTCAAACACATGCAAAACTAATAAGGTCCCTATCGTCCTCGTGCAGGGGCGTGTGCAGACATTGACTTGGGTAGCCCGACTGTGGTCTCATGCAGTGCTGGCATTTGTGAGTTTCAATTATCACACATTTTATCTGCACTAATCAAATCGACTTGAAACAAGAAACCTCCCCAAATAAGGCCACATACAAATCTATGTAGCTTAACTCTTTAAGGACAGAGGTGAGATGCATGCACTTTTAAAAAAAAAAAAATATTTTATTGAATTTTACATGAACAATGTCACATTTTTGTCAGCAGATCAAATGACTCAATTATCAAAGTGAAATAGTGAAGTATTTAAAAAAAAATGCATGCAAACTCCTGCTCACTGTCTTACATTCGTTCATTGGCAATGTTTTAGTACTCAAACATCGCTGGTTAGTTTATTGCAAGTGCGACAATGTGCAGGATTTGCTTGGACATTTTAATAGTCTTGTTCTTTTCCTAGCTGTCCCATGAAGTAGATTTATTTACGATTTAAAGTTCTAACAGAAATTTAAAAAATTTAATACTGACATGTAAAGGAAACTACGGTAACATTTTATATTAAGGTGCTTGTAATAAGCATTAATAACAGGTAATAAGTCACTTATAAGTCAATTATAAGACCTTATTAGATTCTTATTAACACAAATAAGACTATATAAGTGTTAATATAGGCATAATTAACAAATGTATTATGTCTTATAAGACACTTATAGGCTCTTATTAGAAACGTACTAACACTTTATATACCGTCATAAACATTAATAAGATGTTTATGAACATTAATAAGACTTCATGAGTGTTAATTAATCTATTAATTAATTTATAATTGGCTTGTAAGATATTAATTAACACAAAGAAACTTGTTTATAGACCACTTATCAATGTTCATAAGATGTTTATTGGCATTGATAAGACTTTATTAGGTTCATATTAATGCCTTATAAAGGTTAATAAATACTTTATTATGTACTTATTAACAGCTCAGTGGGAACAGGGTCCAACTTTCAAGTAAACACAGAAACAAAAAGGAGGTCAATTAAAAAAAATGCTCCTACAAATAGAAGTATTATCTTTAAAATTAACTGTAAACAACATTATGAAAACATTTGGTGTGTTATAGCTACCAACATATCTGATCAAATTCAGGGAGAAAGCATAGTTCTTTTTAAACCTGGTATTGACAAAAGAACCAAATTATGTACTTGAAAACAGGGAACTTCAAAGT
Source organism: Labrus bergylta (assembly GCF_963930695.1). Taxonomy (NCBI): domain Eukaryota; kingdom Metazoa; phylum Chordata; class Actinopteri; order Labriformes; family Labridae; genus Labrus; species Labrus bergylta. The sequence continues at coordinate 4,385,339 of NC_089197.1, forward strand.
GCACCAGAGTTCGGTTCGCCCTGTGAGAACATGGTCCGAACCAAGCGAGGGAAGTTAACCAAAATGCAATGCATTGTGGGTTAAATTTGGCCGCCTGTAAATGATGTCAAATAGGTTTGCTGAGTGTGGCTAACGTTAGCATCGCTAATAACAGCCTTCAGTCCTCTTTACAGGTTAAAGTATTCATGCCTGTGCTGAATGTGGTCACATATTTTTCTCCATTTTATAAATCAAACTACTGCCAAACTGCGTAGCGCTATCGGATGGCCTTCTTCCACTGTCCTGTTGTTTACTTCCAGGTCAAAGCGCAGCATTAGGCCAGATTGCAGTATAGCCACTGACTTTTTTTGTGTCATGGTTTGGTCGACACATCTTTAAAAAGATAGAAATTCCTTAAACCAAAGTTTTAAATGGAAAAGTTGGCTGATTGGTGACTCACAGCACTACCCAGCATCCCTGTTTACTGGACAGTTACAGCGGATAGCAATATACCTCTATCTTAAAGGATGACACCAACCCCTTTGCACAGTTATTTTCAGCTTCTTTCCTGTGGACGGAGGTCCAAAGGTGCAGAAGAAAGTTTCCTGCTGCTATCACTGAACTAAACTAGCTGTCGCGATATTTGCACAAACAAAACTAATTTTATCAGAGCAGAAGGAATAATTCATTAATTGAGGCAAGTTTGACTTTTTGTTTAACATTCGCTGTTCTCCACTCCAGCGGAAACACTTCTAAATACAATCTGCAGTCCATCCTTAAAAAGGGCCATTCCAACAACTGTTGGAATGGACAAATGCAGTGAGTAAAACATTCCCTTTTCTTGGGCTGACAGGAGGACACCAAAAATACAAAAGGACAGACCTTGGAGTGCATCTTCAAACACAATCAGTTGAAATGTAGAACACTTAATTTTCTGCAGCATGAGAAGTTCACAGCAAGATGAAGGTGATCTACAGATTTTGATCACAAGGACTGGGAAAGATAAAACAGCACTGTAAAAAAAAAAAAAACTAGTTATGACTTAAAAAAGTTAGTGTCTGGGTTGCCTTAAATAAGTCCTTGATAAGTCCTTCTTTTGCTGCAGTTATCGGTCACTTTTCTCAGTATTTTCAGATGCAATAAATCTATAAAATCAGGTAATTTACACATTTAATGAGGTTATCTTACTGTGGTAACACAAACATTTCAGCAAAGATCTGTGAGACAATGTCCAAATATTTCTTGGAAGCTTTCAGAAAACTCTTTTTCTCAGTCCATGGACCCTTGAAGGGGGCAGTGGTCACCACCGATATTCAATAGGTTCTTCTATATGACTTAAAATGTATACTGTACTTCCTTTTGGTAGTCAATGTTAATTGCATACAGCAGACCCATGAGCATAGCTACCATATGCTACCAATAGTCATGCTGCTTGATCTGATGCTCCAGGACGACCTCATCTTCTATCACCAGGAGGATGCTGAAGTTCATATGCTTTGTTATGCCGTCCTTAGTGTCTGTAGATTTACGAAAGACAGAATAGATATAGCTGTAAATTGTTTGTAATACTCTCTGAGAAACAACATTTTTAGCCGGCAGATCCACCTATAATCCTTCACTCTGTGAGTGAACTGAGCACAGACACATAATATGGCAGCGCCCAGTAAGACCTCAGGGCTTCTCTCGTCCTGCAACCCTAGCCCTGTGGTAACACTTAGGGGAGTTTACAGTCAGCTGAATCAGCGCATAGAAAACTTGACATAACATTGTGACAAAGTGGGTGAGAAGCTCTTCTCTTAATCACCACTTGTCACTTAAGTCTTTATTTTCTATCAAATCACATCATTAATTAATTACAGTTCTGTTTTTAGCTTTAATTTATTTTTGCTTGTGTAACATTGTAGCACTTACTACTATCCCGGGTTTGTTTGTGTTAGCAATAAGTTACAGTTCACATCAAAGCATATATTAACTTAAAGCAAACACACAGTCTTGACTTGGTTCAGTCATTTTTATTTAGTTTCTGGAACTGAAAAATATCATTTTTTGTCTTATCCATACTTACCTCTTTTTGTTCTTTTGTTTAGTTTCCCATGTGGTTCCATGCAGCTAAAAGGGGATAGTTTAGCACTTCCTAGGTATTTATCAGATTGATGATGTCATCGCTGACATCACTGGGGCAGACCATTTTGAAGGGGTTTTATTTCTGAGAAATGTTTTCTTTCTAATAATTTCTTTAATGTTTGAGTTACTGGAAGAATGTAATTTAATTATTTAAAGTTAATTGAGTTGAGTAAATGATCTGAGGTTAATTTAAGGGTTTATGTAGATTTCTTTGCTTTAAGAGAAAAGTGTAAACCCACTACTTGAGTTGTGCTGCACCCAGCTGCGGCCATTTTGTTAATGGGGCCATCTATAAAGCCAGGAGATGTGTGCTCTTGCATGAGGAGAGGTGAGGACGTGCTGCCTTTAACATGGTTTTTAGTGTGATTTAATCATGAAGTAAGTTGTCTTATTTACATTGAACTTTTGTTGTTTTGTTAAGTTAACATGTGTTGGTTTAATCACTGTAAAATACTCACCTCTTGAAAATTGATCAGAGTTATCAAACCTTCCTGCTGCTTCTGGTCATCTCAGTAAGTTCCTCTCGTCTCTGACTCACTGTTTGTTGTCTGTCAGGGGCCTGTATCAGAAAGAAGGTTCAACAAATTCTCAGGCTGTTTTTGAAACATCTACTATACTTGAGTACGTACTGATTTCTCTGGCAAAATATTCAGTAGATCATCAGACTAGTCTTCGCTGACTGTTTCCCACAATGCAAAGCGCCAGGTCAAAGATTGAAAAGACGGACAGCAATGGGTATGGTACCAGAGAAAATAAAAATAAATAAATAGGGGGAAGCATCCAGTGAGGGTAAGCCTTCCATGTGGGAGGGGCCAGCCAGTTAGCAGGCCAACAAAACCCTCTAGCAAAAAGCTAATTTGTTATTTACGTGGACTTGCAGGCCATACTAAACCCATCTCAGCTAAGATGACACAAATGTGCTTAAAAATGACTTTTATATTAAAATGCAAAACATTGATGTTAATGGAACCATTCTTAGGGCCTTGCTTGACTTTGGCAGTGATTAGACACTGGTACACAGGAAGTTTGTACCAACCAACATTTTCAGCAGCAGTGACACCATCCTTATCTGTTGTGTTCATGGAGATGAGAAGCCTTATCCAACAGCTGACATCTACATTAAGGTAAAAGGTCAAACTTACCTTTTGAACATTGGGGTTGCTGATAATGTGCCTTTTTGATGCTGTTCTAGAAAGAGACCTAAACATTGTTTTTGATTTGTTGGAGCCAGAACAAAGCAAACAGCGTACCGCTGTTGTAAACAGAATGCAGACCATGCAATCCAATGAGCTACTTTTCAATAAGGAGTTGGAGACCACACCTGGAAAGTCTCAGAAAACCCGCAGACAGAGAAGACACAAGAAATTCTGAAAGACAGAGATGACACCACCAACCAGCACTGAGCCAGAGTTACCACTAGGGTTTCAAGTTCCAGGTAATATAAGTGATATACAGAAAACCGCTCTGTCTTCGGTCTCTCTTTTCCAGAAGGAGAAGGAGCCGGAAGCTGCGTTGGACATCATAAGTGATGAGAATATCCTGCAAAATGGCATCCTCTATCATCAAGAGTCAACGTTGCAGCTAGAAACACCATACTTGCCTTGGGGCACTCGGTTCCCTGGGCTGGCCACCTGGGCCCAGAAAACCACAGCTCGCATTAAAAACCATTTCCACTGGCCTGGCCTGCGCAGACATGTTTCTCAGGTTTGTGAAAGTTGCCCTCAGTGCCAAATAACATCTGCTAAAACACCCTCCAGAGCTCCACTTCAAACACAACCCATTATTGGCAGCCCATTTGAGTGCCTTGGGATGGACATTTTTGGTCCTGTAGAGAGAACCAAAGCAGGGAACCGTTAGATGCTGGTTATAACAGACTTTGCTACCAAGTATCCAGAAGTCTTTCTGCTAAAATCCATTCATGCTTTCTGTTTGGTACAGTTCTTTTCAAGGGTGGGCTTCCCTTGTGAAATATTAACTGATCAGGGAACTAACTTTGTCTACTCTGCTGAAACAGGTGTACCAGTTACTGGGTATCAGGAGTCCTGAACATGTCTGCTCAGGACTACACCATATGTTCCTCATACGGATGAGCTAACAGAGCACTTCAACCAGACCCTGAAACAGATATTCTGGAAGTTGGTAAACCACACTGGTACAGACTGGGATCAATGGCTGCCATACCTCCTTTTTTGCATACAGGGAAGTACCCAATCCTCCACTGGTTTCTCTCCTTTTGAACTTCTGTATAGACATGAAGTTTGGGGGTCGTTGGCACTGTTGAGAGAGATCTGGGAGGGTGGGATCTGTTAACGTTGTATCCTATGTCATCCAGATAAGAGAGCGGCTGGAGAAAATGGGTGAGCTGGCCCAATAGCACGTGGCGGACGCCCAGCAGCAACAGAAGTCCTGGTACGACAAGCCAGCCAGGCAGAGATTCTTCAACCCTGGACAGAAAGTGCTGGTGCTAACAAACTGTTGGCTAAATGGCAAGGACAATTCAAAATCCTAAAGAAACTTGGGCCAACCAGGTATCGACACCAAGGCACTCACGCTCCAGTAGGGCACTTCACATAAATCTCTGAAAAGAGTGGGTGCTGCAACCTGGGAAAAAAACAAAACAGAAATGATGCTAAGAAGTATGCTGGATAAAGAAGTGGCTGAGCAATACTTGCCTCTCTAGTGACCTGGTAGACCATGATCTCAGTAACCAATCAGACGGCCAACGGCTTCAGGTGAGATCCATCTGTAATTCAGATGTTTTCCAGAAGAATCCTGGGAGAACAAATATTGTTGAACATGACATTGTTGTTAGAGAAGGTGCTTCTGTGAGAAGATTAACTTGCAGGATTCCTGAGCGCCTGCTGGCCTCACTGAGGAAGGAAGTTAACCTGATGCCTTCCCTGGGGATCACAGGGACTTCAAAGAGCTAGTGGTGTAACCCAATGGTGCTTGTACCAAAGAAGGATGGAAGCATAAGGTTCTGCACTGATTTCAGGTACCTGAATTGAATTTCTCTCTTTGATTCCTATCAACACCAATAATGTATGAACTGCTTGAAAGGCATAATACTTGACAACAATAGATCTCTACAAGGGTTATTGGCAGATTCCTCTCACGAATCGGTCACAGGAGCTGACAGCCTTCAGGACACCATGGGGCCCTTTCCATTTCACAGTAATACCATTTGAGTTTCGCAACTTTCCAGAGACTCATGGACCAGGTAATTTGTTATTTCTCTGGTTTTGCTGCAGCATATCTAGATGACATTGTCATTTACAGTAACACGTGGGAGGAACACCTCAAAGCTGTCTTGGATCGCCTTCATTCTGCCGGGCTGACTATCATCCTATCGAAATACCTGGGCCACATCATCAGTGGGGTTGTACGTCCTCAGGTCAACAAAATCCAGGCCGTAAGAGTCCTGTCCCCTGCCACAAACAAGGAAGCAGTGCTGATCTTTTTTGGGCTATCAGGCTTCTATTACCGCGTCATACCCAATTCCTCCAACAGGGCAGCTCTTCTCACAGACTTGACTAGATCCTAGAGTCCCAATCAGATCCAGGGGACAGAGATGGCAGTGGCAGCTTTCAGTGATATCCAGCAATCACTAAGTAAGCAACCTCTTCTATACAGCCCAAACTTTGACGAACATTTTCTTCTGCAAATCGGTTTGCAGAAGAGCTTCTGACAGGGCTTTGGGAGCTGTGTTACTCCAGGGACTTCAGGATGATCGGCATCCAGTCGCCTACATCAGCCGGAAACTGTTCCCCACAGAGGTTCGATATTTGACGGTGGAGAAGGAGGCACTGGCTATCAAGTGGGCCCTTGATTCCTTCCGGTACTACCTTCTTCCTCAATAGTTCACCTTGGAGACGGATCACAAGGCCCGTTTGGTTTGGAAACATGGTTTTCTGTTTTTGGGTAAAATAAAAACCTACCTTTTCTTTAAACTTACTCCTGTGTCTCATGCCTTACTACTTGGTCCCTAACAGTCCCCCAAAAGAGAATCCTTCTCACCAGGGTAAGAGTGTTTATAAGACACACTACAAGTGAAGCCCTGTGTCTGGCCATAAAATGTTTGTCTGATTTCACCTATGGCTTTGATGATGTCACCAGTTGTATTAATCCCAATGGATTTCATTACCTACATAAAGATGTGGGTTTTTTCTCGTCACCACTGGATGGTGACGAGAAGACGTACCACTATCTCCTCGCACAGTAATACGAGGGAAAATATGTACACCCATTTTTCTATCGTACATTTGATAAGTAAGGGCTAATATGTGTTATATTTTTGTCAACAGGGATATACAATGTGTTTCTACTCGTGTAAAGGATGTTTTTTTTTTTTCCACATTTCAAACTTCGGCTTATTGTTGACCAAATGAAACATAATTATTTTTCTTTTTGTCATCACAGCCATAGAAAAAGTGGGTGTAGGATCTTTGAAAGATGTTAGTCGAGACCCTCTTCTGTTAGGTTTACTTTCTGATAAGCAGAACTTTAATCCCACCTCTCTACACACTCGGCTCCAGTCTCAAATCAAGAGACTTCTGCTCCATCAAGGGCTGCAGTACAGTGGTGATGTTCAGTCTGGGCCATGAAAACACTTGGTGAGTTATTGTTTTATTACAGCACTTGAAAAAATAATTTTCACTTGTGTATCCATGAATTAAACTGTATTGGAAGATATCCTTGCTGCCTTGTCCATGTTATATGTTTATCACTGATGTTTTTCCAACTGCATTTTAAACTGGTTTTGGCTGTAATTATATTTATTGTCAGATATTCCCTCTGGACACCTCTGTGGACAAAATGTACACACAAAATCTGTAATTTTGCTGTTTTTCTGCTTTAGTTTTCTGGCCTTTTTCCTGCTTTTGACAGAGGGAAAGGCCAGAGTTACCACAAGCTATGAGGTAACAGAATGTGCTAACAACGATGCAGGCCACAGGTGAGTGCAGCAAAGAACAATTTTGTCCGCCACTTGCTCTTAATGGTGCGTTCTAATTGATTACTCCTTGTGTGAATGCGAGTGGAGAGGGGTTGGAGGTGTGCTGCTGGAGGAGAGCGGATGGCTCAGAATAGTGGAGGTGTCCCCAAACAGCAGTTTGTTTTGGTTTAATGCTGGTGCTCAAAGGGGCAGCACCTACTGGATCAAAAAAAGTCACACATTCTTCCTTAAATAATGATGAATTAATTTAAATGTACACTTTAAAGTAAAATCTTTCCTGGAAATGTTGGCGAGATTGAAAACCATCCCGTATGTCTTTGTGTAGATTTTTATAATACTAGTCTCTTCACAGGGTGATAAAAAAAATGTCCTCACTCTCTGGATGATGTACCCTCATCAGGCCAAGATCTGCTCGCTCACTGTCAGCGATGGCTTAATTACAGGTACACTCTTGTTTACAAGTACTGTGTATGTGTGTGTATATATATATACATACATACATAGCTAAATACAATTTTAACTCCTGAACATTTATTATCATAACATTTTACTGACAAGTGTAAAAGCCTTATGTCTTATTTATTGCTACTTTTATTTTTTTTTTTTTTGCAGTTTTATTGAGACTTTATTTTTACATTGTGTAAAGCACTTTTTAGCGTTGGTGTTTGATAAGTGTTTCGTAAACAAACTATGATTTCTAATGGGTAAAAGCGAAAGAATGAGGAATAGAAACACAACGTGAAACAGTTGCACAAAGTTCAAAGGCCTGTTGGAAAAGATTGTGTGATGATTGTTGTTGTCTTTTCTTCTGCGTAAGGAGTCTTTGGGACCTTCACTTCCTGGTCATGATTCACTGTTGGCCCATTCTGGTCGTTCATGACTTTGAACTCACCACAGAGTGTTGCTCTGCCTCCATGGTGGCGTATGTATTAGTGTTTTAAAACCTACTACAGCTGTGATTTATACAGAGAAATGGGACTCAAATAATGAAATATCTGTTTCACAGCCAAGACAAAAGCTGCATGAAGATGATTACACTGACCAAACATGACTACTGTCATGTATTTGTACAAATGCTTTTAGAGAACTGTGATGTGATTTTCACAAAGCTTTTGATTTTTCAGATCAACTCACTGCAAATACGATTTCTGCCCTCGATGACTGTTGCTTACTCTCTGGATAGGTCTCCTGTCTCGTCCAGACAAAAATAAACATGGTAAACAATCAACACTTATTACAGTGGTAAGTGGATCTTGCATGAATTAAATGTAAAGATTTCAGCACATTTAAGTAACATATTTTGCACACCATAGTGCCAACATGCTCTTCCTCAGTTGACTCGAAACATCACTTAAAACGGGAGCTTCTTGTTGTGCAGATCTTGTTTTTCTACATTCCTGCTTAATAACTACTCAATGTGTTTCAACATACTAAGCCATCTTTTTTTTTGTCTTTTGTTTCTCAACGATAGTCGAAGAGAGCTGATTTCTTCTGTCGTCGTCGGATGCTTCACAGAGGGTTTACCTGAGAACTTTATTTGGATGCATTTCCATGTTTCTTCCATTTTCTAAAATATTTGTATTGTTGTTTTGACTTATCTTTGATTCCCAGACTTCTTCACAAACACATGTTTCATGAGGCTGAGAAGTTTGCCTATCCTAACCTGTTTTAATTGTGTTCTTTTTAAGGAGGATAATTATGTTTCCAAAGGGGTGGAGAATCTGAAGTCCCTGGTTTCCCACCTCCGTCAGCTCCTGGACCTGCACAAGAAACAGGATTGCAGACTTTCCCGTTCAGTCTTTGAGAAGGTGTGTCTTCTGAAAAACCCATTTTACGATATACAAGTGTATAAGAGATGTTACAGGTGAACTCATGATAATATACGATATTCATTTCTAACAGTAAAGTACTTATGGTGTAATGTTTAACCTTATAAAGCAAATGGACTGTTAAAATAAAATGTAGAAAGTTTAGGTGACATTTGTTCCCAATTAACTTCGTTAACTCTGGAGGCCTTGGTTGCCAAAATGTACACAAAATCTGCAATAAAATGATCAATATTTGCTTTTGTATTTCACAGTTTTCTACACTTTTAAGAGCTTCTTGTTGTGCAGATCTTGTTTTTACTTTCATTGCCTGCTCAATAACTATTCAACAATGTGCTTCAGAGGCTTTTGCCCGAGAACAGGTACTTAACTTTATTTGGATGCATTTCTTTGTTTGTTCCATTTTGTAAAATATTTCTATTAATATTTTGTTTTCAAACTATATTATAAAATGCCCATTGTTTCACAAGTGCTCATCTTCTCTCTCCAGCTGCAATCATAAAACATTTAACCGGTTTCCACCAGTGGCGCTGCTCTGTAATGACCCCGGCTGCCTCGTGCTGAGAACCCGAAGTATTTATATACTTAATAATGTTATCGTTTGATGTGAAGGATGATGTTGATGGGTTTTTTTATGGCTGCAGCACAGGTGAAGAGCCAAAGACAAATTTCTCACTTTGTGAGACAATAAAGTTAATCTTGATCTTAAAACCATCCCCTGCGACCACTTCTGCTCCCTGCACTGTGATATTGTTTGTTCTGTTAAACTAGTTTTTTTTTTTTTTTTTTTTTTAGCATTTTATTCATGTTTGTTTAGAAGTTTTTTTTTTTTTTTAAAATAAAGAAATTCTGTTAAATACAAAAATGTATGCCAGTTTTCATTAAGTCTATGATTATTGTCTTTGGTGGTTAAACTGTATAAGGGACAACTGCTGAAATCTGCTTAAATAAAAAATTGCAATGAATTCTGACTACAGCGATGTGATTGTTGGAAATCCTTTCATTGGAATAACAATGTCACCGAATTTACTCGAGCAGCCCTATAGCCTACCCTGACCTATGTTTTCGTTTTGTTCTTAAGGAGGATTATTATGATTCCAAAGAGGTGGAGAATCTCAAATCCCTGGAAGAAATACAACTGCAGACTTTCACTTTAAGTCTTAGAGAAGGTGTGTCTTTCATGAAAACCCATTCTACGATATACAAGTGTACGACGAGGATGAGGGCCACGTTGAGTTATTATAGATTTACGATAGAGTTGTAAATTTACGAGAATAAACAAAACTCTTTTTTTTTTTTTTTTTAAACATGGCCCTAAGTGTTTCAGATGCAAACAAATCTGAAAATTCACAGCCAGAAAACAAGGGCTGAACTATTGATAAAATCAAAACGTATTTTGGTACCACTTAGTTTACAAGTTTTATTTTAAGACAGAGATAATGCTTTGTGGTGTATCAATGAATTAAACGGTATTGGAATATATGTTTGCTGCCTCATATACGTTTATCATTGATGTTTTTCCTTATAGGCTGTAATCATTGTAATTGAACTGACTTGTACGGAGTGTGGAGTTCTTCATGCTGATTGCCCGCCGCAGTGGAGAGCAGTATCCTGACTTGTGATGAGCTTCTTCTACAGTATATCAAGGTAAGACGACACCACCAAACCTTGTGCCCTCCTCGAATGTATTTATATTTTTCTGCTGCGTTAGTTAAAGAACTTTTGACTTGCTCAAAACATTCAATTACTTTTTTTATGGACACCTTCATGGCCAAAATGTACACACAAAATCTGCAATAAAATGATAAATATTTGCTTTTGTATTTTGCTGTTTTCTGCACTTTTAGGCTTTTGACAGAGGGAAAGATCTCGTGCGAGAGTTCTCCCTGGCTCCCAGTCTCAGGGGTGTGTGAGAGACAGGGCGGCTGTGGGAGAAATCTGTTTATGCGTTTACTTGAAAGTTGGACCCTGTTCCCACTCAGCTGTTAATAAGTGCGTAATAAAGTATTTATGAACCTAATAAAGTCTTAATGTCAATAAACATCTTAATGTTGATAAGTGGTCTATAAACAAGTTTCTTTGTGTTAATGAATATCCTAGAAGCCAATTATAAATTCATTTATAGTTTAATTAACACTCATGAAGTCTTATTAATGTCAATAAACATATTATTCATGTTTATGACGGTATATAAAGTGTCAGTACAGTTCTAATAAGAGCCTATAAGTGTCTTATAAGACATAATGAATGTGTTAATTATGCCTATATTAACACTTATATAGTCGTTGTGTTAATAAGGTCTTATAAGTGACTTATTACCTGTTACTAATGCTTATTACAAGCACCTTAATATAAAGTGTTACCAAAACTACTAGCAGCCTTCTGCACCAAACACAGCCCAAGTAGTGGCATTTATATTATGTCTCATGGCGGTCAATCAGATTTCAAGGGGGGTCCTGTGCCACCTTGGCCACCCCTCTGGACAAACCCTGCCCCACAGTTGATTTGTATTTCAGGACAAATTAACAAATGTCAGCTAACAGCTAGCTGTCCTGATGTTCAGGTTGTCATTGAGTATTTGAGCATGCTGTGTTAGCATTAAGATCAAAGCACTACTGTACCGCGCTGCAGTCTCACAATGCCCACTGTGTACTGAAGCTTAGTGCTGCTCCCCGGTAATGTAGAAGAAACACACATTAACAAACCAGCAGACAAAATGCAACAGTATCAAAAGTACATCAATCTAATGAGATGTCTAACATGATTTCACATTATCTGACATAATTACCCAATATCAAAACACACAAAAACAATAATTTATCTCGTTACAATGCGTAATAATTCATGTCATTGTGATTTGACAAAATGTTTCATATTTCAAGCTTTTCAAATTAAAAGACAAGTTTTTTACAAAAGGGCAGCGATACTTTGGACAAAAATAGAAGGGGGGTCGGGAGGTGGCCTTGAAATATTGGAGAAACTTTGGGCAAAAAATGGTAGTGTTAGCAGGTATGCCTATGATGTCATTGAACGAGTATAAAGCCTCAGAGAATTGTAACTTCCAACATGGCTTTTTGAAAAAGATTACCCCCAAATTAACCATTTTAATCTGCAACCGTCACAAAATCCAGGAGATATTCTGGAGCCACAGGCTGGATTCGAACCCGGGCTGCCCACTTTGAGGACTATAGCCTCCATACATGGGGCATAAGCACTAACCACTGCCCCACCAGCACCCCTCAGGAGATATTCTTTATTGCTTTATTAACATACTATAAGTCAACTAACTTTAAGTTATAAATGATAGGTGCAAGTTAGTTAAGAATAAGATGTAATCACATGTGGCATAAATGTGCTCAAACAAAATATCACTGCTGCCAGTCAGATTTACTAGAGCAAGTCGAGGTCTGCTCGGGCCGGTTCAATTGGCTGACCTTTAAGTTTATTGACAAAAGGTATTACCAATGAGACCTATGTTGTGTTTAACTAAACACCAATATAAGATCTACTATTCAGCTGTCTGCTCTGCTCAAAGGAAACGTTTGGTCTGTGGTTGAGTTTGACTGAGTGTGTGGACAGTAAAATAAAGATCAGCAGCGAGAAGAAATGGGAACAGAAAAAGAAATCAGGAGACAGTAAGACAGGGCGCTGTCCCCGTGTGTCTTTTGTGTGAGGATTGTGCTTGCTTGTACCCTGGCTTTATTTGTGTTATGTAGTGTGATTCCATTGTGTGGAGTAGCTCCACTGAGCTTGTATTCCCACCCTCCCATCAGCCCCCTGCTTTAGATAAAGCTATCTGGATCCGCAGCACACCTTTTCTCAAATGCTTGTGAGCTGCTTACTGTTGTGGAGGCTCTCTCTGTGTTCCTGGGAGATTCTGACGGTTGTATTGTGTTGGCTACAATGAGGGTGTGGTGTGTTGGCACATAGCACTGTCTTCCAAAAAAAACACTATTAAGATGTTAATGTTCACTGGCAGAGCTGGCTGCAGGCTGTGTAGTCCTTTCCCAACTCCCACTTTTAGAAAAGGCCTTTACGTTTAATTGCTTGGCATTTTTCTTACAGTAGTAGAAGGCTTATGTGAATATATTGTACTTCAGGATAGATGAAGAGCGGGCTATACATGCAATTGAGTTATTCCTTTGAGCTATGGTGTATTTGCAGCATTGGCTCAGTTGGTAGAGTTGATCCCCTCTCAACCAGAAGGTTGGGGGGTTCGATCCCCAGCTCATGCAGCCACATGTCCGATGTTCCCTTGGTGTTTGCTGGGGTTTGAAAAGCAAAGCTACGATTTAGCACAAATTACTCAATAAAAGTTTGACATTTACAATTTGGCGGTTCTTACAAACACATTACGGAGAAATATGAGTTTTACCAAGAAAAAGGAACTTATTTTAAAGTATTCCACCAGAAATTATTGCAAATATACTTGCAGCAGCAGCATAGTGCAGACTGGCAAAAATGCACAGGGTTGCACTGCTCAAGTCTGCAGGGGCCCTAGCAGAGGGTGCTCATGTTACACAAAGTATAGTCCAAGGGGAAACTCATTAGAATAAGTTATTAAACAATACTTACACAATTAAAATAATAAAATAAGGGTAAAATGTGGCAAATGATTGTAAGTGATGGCAAGTGGAATCATTAACTCTGCTACACAGGATACGGAAATACTTTGAGGTAACAGATTTCTCCCATTAACCATCTTGAATTGCAGACATTTGTCAAAACAGGCTGCAACACTGCAGAAACGGCATAACCTTTAAGAATTTGCACTACAGTAACAAACCAAATTGAACTTATTCAGCTGTAAAACATCAAAGGAAGGTTCTCTGAGGCCAAAAAGATTGCTCTCTGATTCACTGTCTTCGAGTCGCTCAGTCGTTAATTCATCAGAGCAACTCTTCTATGTAACATTACCAGGGCCTTGATTTGCTAATGTCTTGCTTTTGGGAGAGTTATTCATTTGTACAACGGGCTGATGTCTCTGATCACAGGAATGGCGTATGTAAATTCTGTCTGAGCAGGTTCCCGGGGCTGGATGCCTTAAGAAAACGGCGGGAAGTGTGCCAAGAGACTGGAAAGTTGCACATCAAAGACCCACATCAGAAGCAGCTGGAAGGTAGGATCATGACATTTACTTGCTTTTTTAATGAAATATTTAAAGAATCTTTACAAGGGTTAAGTTAAAGGATTCACACTTTAGAGCTGCTCTGAATTTTATCTTTGGTGCATAAAAGAGACGGAACAAACACGAACACTTCCATGTTTGAATAAATCAAGATGCAATCATTTTAAAAATAACTTTCAACATCTTCTTAAATTAAGCAACTTCATAAAGGTATCCGATCCTCATCATTTCTTTGGCCTGTTATTCTAAACAGTCCAAATGTCCAATGTGAGTTACCACAAATACAATGTGAGCGCTTGATGTTATAATGACCACTGGGCCACGCTAAGATGCTCTGCAATGGTTTGTATTATAGGGCCATAAGTGAAGATGTTGATGTTTTTGTGTTGTTTGGATTCATGTGCTGGTTACTAGATGAAAGTCTTGACAATGCCATGAGTTGGCCAGACAAGAAGCAGGGACTACACGCAGTATCTGCTCTTTTCTAAGGAACAAGTCCGGCCTGTACACCCCCATGAAAACAAAAAACTGATATCTTCTATTATAGCTGAATTGACTAACAAACAATAGATTACCTTGTGAGATGGTGTTACCTTTGGACAAAGCAAGGTAGACAGGTTTTATCCAAGATCATTTTATTATTAAATTCCCGATCTTCAAATTTTCCACTCGCATTTAAAAAGCAACATATCAAAATCAGAATCTTTTTTACCGACTGATCAGTGAATACTGTACTCAGGGGCAAGCAGGGGCACACATTAATGAAGAGCATTATTGTACCCATCACCTCGACATTCAAGTACCACTAAATAATGGCAACATGTACATCTTCTAAGCTTGATTCTTCAAGGACTCAGAACAACATGTATGTCCAAAGTCACAAATTGCTGACAAACAGCTGCCTGTTACAACACAGCCTGAGTTTCGACATATGTCCCATCTCTGGCAAGGCCAATAGCCAATAATAGTCAAGGATTTTAGGGTGGCACCTGGGGGTGGCCAAAAAAATTTCAAGGGGGGCCCGTGCCACACCTCGAGTGCACGAGTGCATCTCTTAATGAACTGTGTGGACTAGTTTAACGATGTTGCTAGAGAAGTAAATATGTATAATGTTGAGTGTGATGAGTCACTCATTACTTTAGTGTTCACATGTTAAAACTCACAGTTGCACCTACTGGACTGCACTGAGCATGTACAACATAAGACTAACTTGCATGTCTGCTTCTATGAGTCTGTCAGTCAGTAGTTGTGTATGTTTGTTACCCGAGTCATTGTAGATCCTTTATGGCCTCACATTTTCAAAGTATCTTAAAATAACGTTCATGATGAATGTGCAATCTCCCTAATTTACAGCTGGCTGCTGTACTCAGGGCTGGATGGAAATCTTAAATGGGGCTTGAACAGCACTCCTCACAACAAGAAATCAATATGCCATGCAGCCTAGAGAGGCGACCCGCTATCTGCTGTGGCCGAGGCAACGCTCGTGGGGTAATTTCCTCTAAACGCTACAAACACAGCTCAGCCACTTCAGCGACACAAATAGAATCCCAGTCACACGCTCTGATACACATACACTCTACAAGATGTATGTGGGGTGTGTATACCTGAGTGTGTACTGGTGTGTGTGTGTGCGTGTGTTTGGGAAACAATGAATAAATGAATGTGAAGTGAACAGACATGCACAACAGACACACACATACAGGCAGAAAAACATTGTAGATGGAATGATGGAGGGAGGATGGATGGCTGGAATGATGGATGGATTGAAGGATGGATGGATGGATGGATTGAAGGATGGATGGATGGATGGATGGCTGCAAACATTTATATTTCTGCTGTTAATAAACACTTTTTGAATGGGTGTGTTTGTGCAGCCAGCCTCACACTCAAAAAAAAGCATTTTGTTTGCACAGCATTGGGTTCATTTGGCAACACCAGAGGTTGGCGCTTGACTGTAACATACTGTGCTCGCTTCAGCTTACTAGCTCACAAAATAGCAGCCTAACAAATGTTTCGCCCTTAATGAATTTTAACCCTCTAAACTCTGCAGTACAAATGGCTTGCTATTTTTTTTAAAGCTTCACAAACCAAGAATCTATTTACCACCTGAAGGTTTCATGAGTTATGTTATAGCTTTATGAATTTGATTTTAAACTGACGCGAAAAAAGGATGTGCAAAATTATTTATTGCAGCAAATTTGTCGCTAAAACATTTAGTTTGCTCCGTTGTGAAATTATTGTGCAGACTTCCACTTGGAAAAGGAGCTAAAGGAGCCAAAACAATAGAAGAAAAAAGGGCCTGCCTTCTGCTGATATTGACATCATATGTGCTTCCACAGCAGCAAATGTTTGGATCTCTATCCTCTGCTGAAGAAGTATCTAATAGTGTCAAAGGTGAAACAAGCTGACTCAGGTGATAAGAGAAAGTGCTTAGTGTCATTACAAGCGACCCTCAATAACATTACATCAGAGGCCACATCTGCCCCCACTGTTACACGTTTTTGCTCGTGAATGTGTGTGCAAATGTATATGAGGTGTGTGTGTGTGTGTGTGTGTGTGTGTAGCTGTCCTCAAGGACCTCGACCTCCTGATGCAGAGCCTTGGGCGCTGATCATAAAGCTGCGTTATGAGGTCAAATGTTTGACCTCATTCAAAAGGATGAGCAGTGTTTTCATTGAATAGACACAACACAGCACAGCTCCATGTTCCCATAGCAGCAGTCATTTCTGCTAAATCAGCAGATTAGTCCAAACAAGATTATCCTTATTTTTTTTAATTTACTTAACCAAATCTGAGGTTTGTCTTTAAAAAAGAAATCCACATGTTAAGATTAAAACAGAAGATTCATATCTCATTAATCGTACAGTAGTTCATTTGAAGGTTGGGAAAGGTTCAAGTGGCTATTGATTGGCTTTGTGATCACTCTATTAGCAGGTACACGAGTGGAAAAAGAAACATAAAAACACAGGTTGATCTGGTTTGGTGTGATCAGCAAATGATCTGAGGTTTAGTCATTAGACGGTAGTGAAGTAGTTCTATCAAAGGGAAGAGGAGCTATAGGTACATGCATATCATGGAAAAGCATTTTCAGGATTTAATTCTTATATCTTGCCAAGGTATGGATTCGTGGCTAATTGTTATTATGTATATTTAGATCAAAAAAGATAACAGAGAAATGGAGGATTGTCTATGTCAGCATTCCAACGCTGAAGAAAAAGGTCTGTGATCAGGTAAACATTTTGACGATAAAGGCTAATGAGAACATTATAATCCCAGGAGCAGCATAAGTATCTAGTTGTGAAGGAACCACAACCATGATCTAAATGTGGATATATGCTTTTGTGGTCATTCCCCAGTGCTGCATGGTGGTGCAGTGGGTTAGCCTTACCTGCAATTCACACTCCGTGCGCTCCGCAGTCCGTCAGCACCGCGGTTTTGCTCCGCCGGACGGCTCGCGCCCATTCACACTGGAACCGCTTCTGGGACATCAGCGCAGCGCAGCGGAGCGCACCCATGACACATCACAGGAGATCTACAAGATCCCGCGGGAATAAAGAGAAAAACATGCAAACAACATCTTGCTTTGTCTTTCTGAGGATGCATTGTTGTTAATCCGGTTCCTGTTTTGACGTCATGTTGATAAGGTGATGAAAAATACGATCGCGAGTCCGTATATTATGTTTTATTTTGAAATTGACCGGATGCTCTGTGCGTTTCCTCGTCTGACTTCCTGTCCAGGCTGTCATATTCTGTCCAGCCTGACGCGTGCCTGCAGCGTACTCCGGCGAAAAAAGACTCGCTGCGTATTTGAAATGGAGCAGAGAGGCACGTGCTGGAGACGGACCGCAGCGCGCCCTGTGTGAACACAATGATTGACTAGAGTGGCAGCTAAGTACAACGTAGTGCGCGGCGCTGACGGACCGCGGCGCACACGGTTGAATCCCGGGTTGGTCAGAAGCCTTGTTTTGGCCTTGCATGCGTGGTTTCCATCCGAAGACTCTGGCTTTCTCCCACAGTCCAAAGGCATTCTTGTTGGGTTAACTGGTGAAATTAAGTTTCTGATAGGTGTGAATGTGTGGAGTGTGTTTGTTTGTCTTTAAGCCCTTTGAACCAGTACAGGGTGTACCCTTTCTCGCCCAATGCCAGCTGGGATTGTCTCCAGCAACGCCTCAGCTCCAGCTCTCAGCCCGGTCGACTGAAAGTAAGGATGAAACAGCATTTACAGCATGGAGACCGCCATCAATGAGTCTCAAAAGCCCCCTGCAGTTACAGGTTGGTGACGTCAGTCAGGCTCTGTCCATTTATACTTAGTCTTTGACTTAAACTTCACAATCAAAAACATAGTTCAGTACATTCCAATTTGAATGCAGTTTCTTTGTTGATTACTAAATGTTATGTGTTTAAGTATTTGGTGCTCAGGCCAGGGGTTTGAGTTCTGTGTGAATCCAAAATCAAACTTTCATTTGAGCTGAATATGCCTATTTTTTTCTATTTTTATGCTAACCTAACCACACAGCAATGGCCATGTGTTGGACAGGAAGGCAGTTGTGGGTGTGCATGCAGACTTGTGAACCCTCTTGTATTTTGATCTGGTAACCCACCAGGTGATTCAATGAAACAATATGCACAAGCTGAAAGGCAAGATGGAAGCTGGATGAAGGCCCAAGTTAGCTGAAGAGGACATTGCTCTACAAAAATAACCAAAATACATCCGCAATTTTTAGCAGTGGTGGACTGAACAATTTTAATCTCTAACTGCCGGTCACATGGACAGTAGCCATGCTGTCCAAAGGTGATGAGACCCATCATGCCATATCCGAACGGCACAAGCACAATGTCGAGGCACAAACCCATCCCCTCCCTCCCATATTTTGAAACCTTAATGTTGGCAGGTTTGTCTGTATGAGACGCTAAAGGAGTTTGTCAATGGGATGAATTAAAGTAGGATTTTATTGCAAACAAAAAACGTTTGTTGGATTCCACTCAAACATTCACACTGTTTATGAGGAGTAAATGTGTCTTCATACCTTCTTGTGGAGGTTGCAGACACTTCCAACTGGTAGCAGATCCGTGAAGGCAAAGAAAAAAATGTATCTTTACATTAGATCAATGCATTTCCTTCTTTACCCAAAGTAGAAACATTTGGAGCTCTTTCAGGGCTCAGTGATTTTAGGGTTTACATAAAACACAATCACAGAAATGAACATAATATAAATATTGGCAGTTTTTATTGGCTGCCACTTTGTAAACTCCTCTTACACATGCTCTTCCTGATCAAGCTGAAGTCAGGGAGGAGGGTTAGGGTTATCCCTACTATTCTGTGTGCCTGCTATCCTGGAGATCACGCCCCTCTCACTGCTCCTCTTCAAGCTCATTATTGCGGTTAAATTATTTCCTCCCACAAGAACGTTAATTAACACACACGTCCAGACCACGTCTGGCACAAATTGATTACAACATCAGAGCCAGTGAGTATGTGTGGCTGGCCTCAGCAGGAACAAAAGACGATTGGCCCTCAGTGGAGCCTGCAGGCCTCTAATGGCAGCGGAAACATATTACACATGCCACAAAATGTATAGCACGCTACCTGCAGTGTGTGTGTGTTAGTGTGCGCATGTAAAAAGGCATGTCTTCTCTGCACATGCTAATGAGAGAGGGTAATGAATGCATGTAGCTTTAACAAAGGGATTGCGGTAATCAAGAGGTATCAGATGCAAACACAAAAAGACAAGCGGCTGTGTGGGGGCACAAACACACACACACACACAGACACACACACTTCAAACTGAGGATGTGAATTTTGTCATTACGACAAAGCAGGATGGGTAATTTCAGGCTTGGCCTCAATCACCAGTGTTAAGCATAATTTTAGTCCTGAAGGGGTTAATTAGGGGCTGTGAGGAGAGGTCTGAATTAATTGCCTTGTGCCTGAAAAGACAGAGAAAATAATAGAGGGGGAGAGAGAAGGGTTGTGACATTTTTGTGCATCAGAATCAGTTGACTCACTCGAGCTGTAAGTATATATAGTATGCGTGATGATTATCAGAAGTGTTTGATGGAAAGTAAACAACTAACAGATGTTAGTTAAGGATGAGGATGGTAAAAATGTTACAATCCCATTTGGTAGACTTCATTGTACAAATCAACGTACGTCTGAGAGAAAGTACATCACAAGCAAGTATGTAGACAGGAGTCCCATCAGACACAGGCAGTTCTCAAAGGCAATGCACCAGCTGTATGGAAGTAGGTTTTGTTTTTCTTTCATCAACAGCATGAACTGCTTCATCATCATCAGTAGCTACAATATCATTATGTGTGTAGGTGTTTATGAAAGAGCTGGGTCTTTAGTTTTTTCTTAAAGGTGCAAAGGGACGTCAAATCCAAAGGAGTTTGGTAATTCTCCTTTGGTAAGAAGAGTCCGATAGAGACTTTGGCCCCTGTTATGAAGGTAGGACCAGGCTCTATGGGTGGGAGGGACTACACCTGCATGAAGGAGTTTGTGTAGGCAGGAGACATTTTTGTTGTTTTTTTAATAAGCAGAAAGAAGAACAGAGCACAGCGGACCATCTAGGTTATATGTTCCACCCAAACGATCTGCATTTTAAGATCAGTGAGCTAGATTATAGATCTCCCTCAATCTGTACCCCTCGTAAACATCTCTTTATACTCTGCAGATTGATCAGAAAGAGTCTCTGAGAGCCACAGACTTCAGATTGATCGTACTAAAAATTATTGTCTCATATTTAGTTTTTCCAGTGTTGTTCATATTAGAAGAAGTCCATCACTGAGTTATATTCTTTCACTGGGTGATATGTAATTCCAATCAACATGCACTGTAGTTTATTTTATGTGAATCCCAAACACACCATCCTACGTCCTTTTGTTAGTGCTCGACTAGTTCAAGACGTACTGAATTAGCACGTAGTATTAGCTCATTCTCCATAAGAAAATTAAGACCTGAGGAGTTCACACAAATCAGGTTAAACTTAGCCAGGCTGTCTTGGTGCTAGCTAGCTTGACAAAACCTAAATTATTTATGAGAGATAATAAGTTTCATTTGTGGTAAATAAATATTTATTTATCAACCAAGGGCCTGAGAGAGAGGCTAAAATACTTAGAGCTCCCCATGGTGACTGGCTGATGTAAAGGTCATGTTCCCAGCTTCCTCCATGTTAACAGATGAGACATTGGTCAAACTATAAAGTTAAAACTCAAACAACTTAAGGTTATAAACCCAAATTCTGTCAATAAAGTAAGTCCAAGAGTACATTTTTCTTAGCAGTTGTGTGTTAATTGGTTATTTGATGCAAAAACGACCGATGTGACGTCATGATTGACAGCTTTGTTGACAAATGCAGCTCCTTGCAGCTTTCTCAACCAGATGAAAAGCAAGAAAAAACACAATGAAAGGTAACAAGGCAGTGACTGAATGTTCAGTAGCCATGGTCGCTGCTTCAATTGACACAATAATTGTTTTGCTGAAAAGGTACTAACCTGCAGGATCTTTGACGTTTTACCTTGGTCAGTTCTGTAGTTCCACCAGCCAGACTCCCTCTGTTTAAGTCTTGACTCTAAACTACATCACCAGAGTAATATGTCAGTGCCCGGGTATTTGGGCTTCACTTTTGTGAAACAGAAAGAGAAGGAGACACGTTGTCCATATTATTATACAGTCAATGTTTTCTGCAGAAAAAATGGGGTAAAAAGGTTGTTTGATTAGCTTTTTTGCAAATAAGCCATGAGGTTTATGTTCACTGCAAATCATGGATTTTCTGAATTATTTAGTACATTTATTTAAATATTTACTAATACCTCACATCCATGTGTATCTGTTGCACAATGTACAGGTGCCAACCTTTAAAGTTGATATGACTATTTAAACATTATACTCAAAATTGCTATTAATGGGTTACCCTGAAATAACAAAACATTTAGGGAAATTCAAGTTTTATAGATTGAATATTGTTTGAGATTATTGAAAAACATTTGGCATCAAATCAAACTAAGCATGGGAACAAAGTCCAAAAATGTCTCTAGTTGCAGCGTTGTGTTCCCTTGTCCAGAACAGTAAATACATCAAGAAGTTCAGACCCAGTTAAACACCGGCAACATACCATTCAAACTAAAAACTACAGTACCCAGAGGAGTTCTGCAAACTGTGTAGGCAGGTCAGTAACTTAAGCCAAGCAGAATGCTCTAAGGTGTTATATCTCAATATAACGACAGAAAGACAGTGCACGTTAAAACTAGAAGCTTATAATGTATGAAGTGGACAGGACAGGTGAGCATATCTGAGACGAAACAACTTAGCTCTTTGCATCTACACTTTTTTTTTTATCTCTTCTTTTATATAAGTGGATGTGCGTTGATGGGCGCCATGCCTGAATGCCCATGAAACAGAGCTGGCAAAAAGCTGATGGGGGAAAAAAAAAAAAAAGAGTCTTCCATCCCCTCACTCTGTCTCTCAGTCTCTCTCTCCTTGCCGCTCTGCAGTACTGAAAGGCTCATCAGGACTTGTCATCGCTCTAATGAATATCATTTAAATTGCTTTGTGTATGGGAGTGAGTTTGGATGTCGATTTAATTTGCGCATGTGTTTGAGCTCTTGTGCTCGGCGGGGCGGGCGGACAGAGAGCGGCAGCCCTAATGAAACGCCGGCCCTGGTGACAGGCTGACGAGGCCCGACCCGATCAGACGGCTTTGAAAGGAAATTCTGACAGGGCGGCAGAGGTAGGGAACGCAACACACACACACACACACACACACACACACACACACACACACACACACACACACACACACACACACACACACACACACACACACACACACACACAGACACATTGACACACTCACACAAGCATGCAGACAGAATGAGAAATGCAAAGATGCAGAAATACACAAACACACACACACACACACACAGATTGAGACACAAGATACAAACTCCTGCAGGAATATTAATATCAACCTATTTGCATAGAAACTAAACACATGTACAGGGAC
This sequence comes from Labrus bergylta, assembly GCF_963930695.1. Lineage (NCBI taxonomy): Eukaryota > Metazoa > Chordata > Actinopteri > Labriformes > Labridae > Labrus > Labrus bergylta. The sequence goes on from NC_089197.1 coordinate 4,408,355, forward strand.
AGATATCAGCCACGTCAAATCTGCATTTCAGGAAATAAACTGACTTGAAGCCGGGTTTGTGTTATCACAGCATCCCAGTGTGTTGTGCAAGCAACACTAGCTGAGCACCTGTCCTAATTTGCAGATCCTATTTCTTTTTAGTGCAGCAGTGCTAATGATGGCACCTCAGTGTCCCTGAGCGGGGGGAATATGTAAAATAACACTCGCTTCACTCTGCTCAAGATGAGCCATACCAGGCTATAAGCATGGCCTTATCAAAATGAAATTACAATATATGCTGATACCGTATTTCAGCAGCCCTATCCACACCCCCAACCCCCCACTCCAAATCCTCGCATGTGCACTCCCACTGCCGCACGCCCGGTGAAATATTACAACCTTTCCCAAAGCAAAAGATATAAATTCGCATTGAGGAATTGCAAAAACAGCACAAAGCATTCCCAGGCCGGCCTCTATCTAGTGAGGCGCTTATGATTTAGCATTGCAGGTGTATCAAGAACTCCCCCCTCCCCTCCTCCCCTTTTCTCTCTTTCTGTGCCTGTGGCACACCAGCGAGCGTGGTCGCGACACCACCCGCTCAGCCGCAGCGCCCTGTTTCATTACTATCACCCAGAGGTTTTTTAATTGAGTCAGATCCAATTATGAGCCAGCAATTAGCTATTAATGTAATCAATTACTCCTCCACGCTTGTCACATCAGAATGCGATGCAGATGTGGAATGTGTGTACGCTGTATTCAGCACATAACCAGGTTTATCACAGTCATGGTGAGGAAACAGAAACTGTACCAAGCTTAGGAGAAATCTCATTTTAATGAAGAAATAATACAATTTAAAAACGGAGGAGATGGATTCTTGGCTGCTGAATGGGGTTTAGTCTTAGGCCTGCACAAAATGAGAAAAATATGAAATGTGCAATACAATTGTCAATATTTCGATACAAATATGAAATGTGATAAATAAACACAAAAAAGAGAACATAACTTTTTGTTGGGGGGGAGGATAGTGTCTCCACTGCAGAGACAGTACAGTGAAGTCAGAAATCAGGGAGAGAGAGTAGGGAGTGACATGCGGTAAAGGAGCCAAAGGTCGGACCTGAATCGAGACTGCCCGCCCCGAGGACCACAGCCTCGGCGCGTGGGGTGCACACCATAACCACTCAGCCACCAGCGCCTCTTAAGTCACAGTTTCTTATGTCTAAAAGCTGTTTTTGCTACATGTTTCTCCTGAATCCAAAATAAATCCAAAAGCATTTTTTACCACTTTATTGGCAACAATTAAGTAGGGTATAGCTTGAGTTTCATCTGCCTGGTGTGGAAACATGACTTGAATACCCAGGCTTCCAATGGGTAAAAAGTAGAGAAGACGAATTAAAAAAATTAAGTCTTAATCATTATGATAAATTCAGACTTTAGCAATGTGTTTATTATAAATTCTCATATTGCGATAGTGATGAAAATTGGGTTTCATCCCACAGCCCTAAAGACATCACATCCAAAATGGTTCTTTTCTGCATCTTCACTGACAACAAAACAGGATGATCTGCTTTGTTACAATTAGTAGAGCTGGAGGAGAGCATATTCAAATTAGCATTTTGATGCAAAAAAAACAGATCACACAGATAACTGGTTGAAATCAGGCCGCAATTAAACAATGTGTTTTTACACACTGTAACCTCAATACTGTGAAATCCACATAGACATGGATTCAATCAGTAATCAGATTTATATATTAATGCTGACCTTAATTTGGAACATGGCGTGGTTGTTTTTTAGATTAAAACACAAATTTGAATTATTCAAAAGGAAACCGCTCTTCTCAAACAGCATGATAACTAAGTAAGGTATCAGGCCGCAACCTTTACTGAATTATTTTCAACATGTGAATCTTTGCTCATCTAGGGCAAGTAGTGAGCCATTATTAGGGACATTAAGGGGGGGCCGGGGTGTGTGAAAAAAAGAAGTAATATCCATGGAGTCCTATTATCAGTGATATCACCCACTGGTTTCTGAAGAGCACTTTTGAAGCCAGTCGAAGTTCTGAAGATGGTAAATGGACTTGAGCTTGTATATCGCTTTTCTAGTCTTCTGACTACTCTAAGTGCTTTTACACATCTACATATTCACACACCAATGGCAGCGGTTGCTAGTGAGACCATCAGAAGTAGACTTTGAGCCTCCTGACAAAAAGCTACAGCACCTCTGCTTTCAGTCAGATTAGCCACGCCCCTTATTTTCAATAACTCTTACTATAACTCTATATCAATATAATAATATTCAAACCACAGGTTTTTGTAAAACTGTAAACATGTTGCTGTCAAAATGGACATTTTAATATGGGGTGTGTGTGTGAATGCGGGTCTTTTTGAGCCAGCCTCAAGTGGACACTGAAGGAACTGCAGTTTTTTTGCACTTTTGCACTTGCTTCATTTTTCATCATCCGCTTTTGCAGCTTGGAAAAAACTCCATGTGGCGGTTATAACTTCACGATCAGGGTCTCGTAAAAAATGGCAACCATTTTTAAAGTCTCTCATATTTTGTCTGTAGGCCTATATAGTCTGTATCCAGAGTCTTATTTTCAGGGAGGCTGATGTCACAAATCTAACTCCGGAGGCTGAATGGAAAAAAAATGTTTTGGCCTGTTAGGCACGCTCATCAGCACTGGAAAGAATCGAAAAATCCCAAAGAGCAAGAGACAAAGAAAAAGGGAGAAATAGAGAGGTCCACGACAGTCCAGGCAACCAGGCAAGTTAAACAGACACACATAATAGGATATTAAACTTTAACTACCCCATATTCATTCCAATCATCCAGGAGAGAAATGGCTAAAACTTCAGGCTCCAAATTTCATTTGTGTCTCATTGGAAAGGTTGAATTTATGAGGCCTTTTTGTTAACAGAGGTATGTGCTGGATTAAAAAGTTCTCCAGGCCTTTTTGTTCAAGTCTCTCTCTCGCTCTCTCTCTCTCTTAGTGACATATGTCTTCATTTGTGAAGCCTCAGCTCGTGCCAGGGTGGAACTTTCATTGGCAGGAGCCGGTTTCCCCCAGGAGAACTGTTAAGCAGTGCACAGGAAATAAAAAGCAATGCCAAGTTACTTCCTAATGTCGTGAGTGATTTCATTACCTCAGACACTGGACTAATTTAGGGCAAGCGATGGAATGGGATTTCAACATGCAAAACAGCAGACACTTACCCACCAGCAAGCCACAGAGCTCTGAATTCATACAAAAACTGCTTTCATAAATGAAAACAAATGGGAATGTAAAACTGCAAAGAGGTAAAATGGAAAAATACTCTTAACTGCCTCGTGTCCTGAGGCCTTACTTCTCCGTGGAGGAAACTCTAACAGAGTGACAAGTTAAAAAATGACTACTTTAAAAAGGGAATAAAGAAAAGGGGCTTTCTGGTAGTTTACCTGCACCCCGTCGTGGCTTAGCCTTAACTGCAGCGGCCCAAGTTTGATAAAAAATAAACAAAAAGAAGCGGAATGTCATCCACTGACTTTCTTCAACACGTTTTCCTGACTCTGTTGAATTAAAAGGAAAATGTACAACGAATTAACCTTAAAAGCCTTGAAGAATTGGTGAATGGCCTCAATCAAAATACAGCTCAGTTTGCTGTTTGGATCATTTTTAAAGACTATTGAGGTGTGGCCAATCACATTTTTGTTGACCAGTGATCAGTGTTGTACATCTTCAGACAGAAAGGCTGAATTTTACACATAAATACAGCAGAAATCAAGAATATCCTCTGAAAATAACTCTGACTGTCTACAATGGGTGTAACACCCGAGTCCCACTGTCTGTGATGTTTTCAGAGTTTTCAGAGTCCTATCTTCACTTTGTTTACATCGCCCGGACGGCCGGCTGACTCCTCCCCTCGTGTATAAAAGTTGTTTAATTGAGGGACTAGAGAAAAGAAGAATAACATACTGTACTCACTGCTTAACTGTGTTTCTAGATCACGCTCATTTCAGGTAAATTTACATGCATGCTAACACAACAATGCAGTTGTTTTGGTTTCATGCTGGTGCTCAAGGGCGACATCTGCTGGATCAAAAAGTCCCAGATTCTTCCTTTGAACACTTACACATGGTGATCAGTGAATGGACTTAAACTTGTACAGTAAAGTGCTTTTCTAGTCTCCATATCTCTCAAAGCGTTTTTTTTCATACCGCATGTCACATTGACCCGTTCACACCACATACACACTGATGGAAGAGGTTACTGTGTAAAGTGTCCATCAGCACTAACTCATCCCATTCATGCACATTCAGTCTTACATTCTGACGCAGCCTCTTGCCAAGAGGCACTTCGACATGTGATTGAAGGAGCTGGGGATCAAACCCCTGACCTTCCAGTTGAGAGAAGACGAGCTCTACCACTGGGCCACAGCCGCTCCAAATTACAACAGCTTTTAGAAAAAAATTCAGGCTCCTGTTAAATCTTTTTTTTATTTTGAAGAATATGAGATACGGCCGTTGTCACATTGTAAAGGCTCGGTGTCCCAGTGTGTTGTTCCACATGTTTTTAGGCGCTGCAGAAGCGTGAGAGACACGGCATGTAAAGACACGGCACACACACACAATCAGGCATGGGCAAACACTCACACATACAATGCTGCTTCACCCTACTGGCTCTGACTTTATCCATTGCCACCATCTTGCCCACATTACACCTCTGCAGTGTGTTCCAGATAAGAGGTAGTAACAGACAGGACGCAGCAGAGGCATTAATATCCCGCCCAGGATTAGCAAACTGAAAGTCATGCATGTTTTAGTCAACTATGCTGGAAGTTAAAAACTATATTCATATCAACAGGTCAATGAACTGTAAATGACAAAAAGGCTTTGTTGTTCATATCATAGTTAGCGGTTAGCATACAGAACAAATGCAACATTAACTGAGGTTTCACGAGTTTGTGATTTATATTTTTATGGAGCTGAATTTCCTCCGGCAGTGCTGAACACCAAACGGCCCGAAAATAAACTCTCACAGCTAAATGATAATCAACAGAGACCAACATAACTCTGTGTGTAAACTGGGTAAGCTGCTCTGTGTTCTTATGATTGGATCACACCAAATATTTTCATAATAACTTTTAAAGTGTAAGCATACTCAATTAAAACCCAACATTATAAAAAGACTCAAAACACATAAATGGAAACATTTCAAATTGGATTGAAACGTATTGCCCGTACTTTTGATTACTATTATGTACACTTAATAATAAAGCTATTGAATATATAAGATTCAAGTGGCTTTAAACTGGGGGTGGGGCAGTAGAAGAAAGAAATGAGATCTCATTGCGGGGCGGACTTGAAGCCGAGATGATCCTGTGACGAGCAGAGCGCTTGTCAGGACGGCGAGGTCGTCGCCAGCCGAGATCTCTCTCCTCTTAACTAACCTGCATCTTGACAAGGCAATCAAGTCCCTCCCCAAGTGTAATTAAATGATAAGTTCATATTTGAGGGACAATTGTGAGGCGGCCGGTTCGGAGAGCGCTGTCACGGCGAGCTGCTGGCGTGACGAATACCCTTATTAGCAGCCACACTGCACCCTGTCAAGAAGAGGGCTGACCGGGGGAGTGTGTGTGTGTGAGTGTGTGTGTGTCAGAGGTAGTGTGGTGCTTTAATACACACACACACACACACACACACACCCTCTATCACACAAGTATGATGTTTAACTTTGGCCAAACATACACACACATACACACCCCGTACAGCCACCGCTGATCATTTAAGATATGCCCACAAAGGGCAGATGGAGGTAAAGGGGACATGCACTCCAGCGTGTCAGCACAACATGCATCTCCCTGTAAATCAATGAGAGATGATGTGAGCTCTGCGTCCCGGCTGTTTGATATGCAAAAGGCTTTCCTATGCAAATGTGTCTCGACAGCTTTAGACACGGAGCGGAGTGCTTTAAGGCCCAGGTGTACTGAAGGAGGAAGGATGAAAACACTCAAAAATAAACAAGTCAATGACAAAACAAGCCAATTTGGACTCGTGTGTCTGCACCTATGACGTTTGCTCCCACATTTGAATCTTTTTTTTTTTCTCCCAACCTTAATACTGGGATCATCTCCCCAAATAGCATAAAAGGTGCTTTGGCGGACACAATGCACCTACAGCGATTATGAAAGCGTGAGCAAAACATTACACTATGAGGGTCTTCATCAAAAGAAGCTCCCCACATATCGGTTGTGTTCTGTTCTCTGTGTTTGGTGTCTGTGTGTAAGATATATCCCTCCCTTTCCTTTTCATGGGGTGGATCTTGAAGTGTGTGTTTGCTTTAATCCCGTGTGTGCGGCTCGGTGTAGCGCAGGCCTGCTCTCAGCATGACTCCCATTGTGGCATTTTTTGCTCATTGTGTCTTTGGAATAAAAGCTGCCTCTGTTGTCTAGCCAGCTTCCTGCTTCAAACACCGCACGGTGGAGATCTCCCTCCTCCCGTCGTTCCCCCTTTTTTTCCCTTCCTCTCCATCAGTCACCCTCTCATCTCAGTTGTTTACCTCTGTCTTTTCAGTCCATCTCGCTCACTCTTACTTGATTCTACCACTGCCCCTCCTTTTCTTGCGGTCTTTAGAAAAACCAACCTGCTCTTTTGAGCTGCGGCTGTACAGTGAGGGCGGAGGAGGAGGAGGAGGAGGAGGAGGAGGAGGAGGGAGCAGGGTTTTTATAACAGGAGAGGAGCGGGGTAAAGAGGTGAAGGGATGAAATGACAACCGGCAGTCAAAAAAGACCAAAGAGGGGGGAAATGAACTGACACATACGGCACACAAGCATGACTCACTTTTCATGATTGCTTTTCAATGCCTGAGTCACTTCTGAGCTGCCATTTGAGCTAATGCACAAGCGCTAATGTTCAGCAGGGGAATAGCTGAGACAAAACCAAAAAGGGAGCGTGTAACTCACACTGCTCAAAACTGTGGACGGATTTGCCAACTCTTGAAAGTTTCCACAGGTGATACCTCGCTCTTCCTGCCCGTGATTTTTTTTTAATTTTTTTTGCAGCAAAGCACTAAAGAAACGGGCTCCACTTCAGATTTCAAGTTAATAAATCACGGAGGAGCGGCTTGTTAAATTGAACTTTATATAACTTCTGTGTAAAGGTCAGCGCTCCCTTTTTTCTGAGGTAATTTAAAGATTAGAGGAGTCAGTGTTTCCATCACGCTCACACACACACACACACACACACATTTACACAGATCAGGGCTGGCATATTCCCCGTACATATTATGCACACGCATGTGATCAACTCAGGGTGTAAGGTGAGAACGGGGCCCAAAGGTGAGACCTTTTAATCATTTCTTCACCCATGCTAACGAACCAGGGTGCCATTTGCGGAACTCCCCGGCGAAAGTCTAACTCTTAATCCCACAGTGGTAATGGTTATTTTCTTTGAATTTCCTTTGAAGCTTTTTTGGGCTGAGGAGTTTCAGATGTTGTCAGTGATTGGTGGGCTGCTGAGAATGTCAGTAACCCGCTATAGTGTCAGCAGTTAAGGCCGGGCATACACTGTGATTATATAAAAGTCAGGGTGGAATGTCATCTCACCCTGTACCAATGAATCGTATATGATGCACAACCAAAGCTCACAATTTATGAGCATCATATGCGAACAGATTGTGCTCACACTCAACGTGGTTAATCAGGATGGAGCATTAGCATATTGTCCCACAGATGGAAGTTAAAGTCAGATCTATGTTATCAGTCTCATGTACGTCTCAAATTCAAACACAGTCAAAAAGACTCTCGCTCTCATACACACACACACGCAGCATCACCACCAAACACTAGCTACCTAGCAAGAAAAAAACAAAATAGTCCTGGAGGTCCTCAGCTGTTTCCTGTCAACATTTGTCTTGTTCATATATTTCATGATAAGGTGGGGGGGGGCATTAAACTGGCATGCCTACTGTTTCCATAGTGCTCTTAAACACTGTTTGTAATCTTATGCAGGCACAATCAGGTGAATAAAGAGACCCTGAAATCGGATAATCGACTCATGGCTCTGCTCTTACTGTCCGTGTGTGCAGCTGTACAGACAAAATTTCAAACATGCCAGGTTGGCCATGATTTGCTCGTGTGATGACTTGTACACTTCACAGCAAATGAATCACAATTGGGTTAAAAATCCAGCTTCAAAATCAGTCCAGCGACTCAAAATACTGGGACAGAATCAACCTGAAATCATATATTTGTACCCCTGGCTCATCTTGACACAAACTGACTTGTAGGTTGCAGATTGTGATGTGACGCCCTTTAGGATGTCCAGCTCACTTTTGATCACGATCCATAAAAGTTCACAAACAAGTTGTAAATGAATTGAAAAGGAAATGGAGAAAAATATGATACATTTTTTATGACAACTTATAAGAAACCTGCCTTATTGCTCACGAACGTCATAACCATAAAGAGAGTTGAGTGAACATTCATAAGAACTGACTGACTCTGACTCAGCAGTTAGTTCATCAACACTGAGTGTAGCTCTAGTTCTCGAGTTAACTGCGCTTTTCTGGCATGCCAGGTGTGAATGAGTCCCTGATGGCTGTATTGCTTCTAGACGACTGGAAAGCAAGCCATCGAGCCGAGAAAGAGAGACAGAGTTTGAGCCGAGATGTCCATCAGAGTAGTACTTTTATACAAAGCACCTCCCTCCTCCTCCTCCTCCTCCTCTCTCTTTGCTCCTCTCAGAATGGCTTGTCACATGCACTTTGCTCTGATGGCTGACGGATCGGGCCAAGACACTCGTCTCAGGGCACTCCTCTATATATCGTTAATTTAATGCATGATGACGTGGCCAATTACAGCGGGGCCTGTACGCTCAAATAGCATGTCAAAACCTGTGTATCAATCTATTAGGTCCCGTCTCCTTGCGCATTACAAGGCACCTCGATGCTCGTCCCATGGTGCTGGAGGAAAAGTGCTGACCTCATGGGAAACAGGCCTCTGATCCTCTCTCCGGCCTTTTAAAGTCTATAAAACACACAACACGCCTTAAACCATCATGAAAGTGAGATGATATGACTCTGTATATGCGTGGATATTTATGCATGTATTCAAAGAGCAGTGTTACTGTCACGTAAAAGGCTTTTTACCTCTTAGTGTTTGAAGACTACTAAGTTGGTGTGTTCTGTAAAGGGAAGGTTTTTTTTGATGCACTGAAATGATGGAGTGAGCTGAGATGCCTCCCTGAAAACTTCTCCTTTGTCTCTTTCTCTCTCCCTCTATCCTTGCCTCCCTCCCTCCCTCCCTCCCTCCCTCTGGGATCTTCTTGCTGACAGGAGGGGCTGTGAAGTTTGACTGGCTCAGCTCAGGCTTTGATGCTGTCACTTCCCATCCACTCAGAGAGTTCAAGGCCATCAAACTCTTGCAAATGAGCAGACACCGGCGCGGGGAGAGATGTACCGAGTGGTGAGGCCAGGGGCATCTTCCGTCCGTCCCCCATACCCAATGCAATGCACTCTCTCAACTACAGGGCAATGATGTGCTGCAACCGGTCATGTGCTTTCTACTAAGTATGAGCACACAGTAGGAAGTTCTTTACATAACCAATAAGTAACTCGTTCTAGAGTCAGTTTCATATCGTGCCACAACAAGTGGGATTTGGCAACACATAAAGACTTCCCAGCAAGAATAAGAGAACACATTTCCAGTCCACTTATGTAAAAACATTCAACATATAGTTCTTTCACATCATTTCAGTGCTTCAATGTCAAGAATGAGGATGACAAAAGGTGCCTACTCAGGGATCCAAGAAGAAGTCTATTAGGTGGATCTTTCTTGTTCGACAGTTGTTTTAATGTTTTAATGCTGAGCAATATGAGGTTTTTTTGCCCAAGCATCAAACATGTATTGACATTTCATCACCACGTAATCTTTAAATTAGTAGGTTGGATATATTACCACATAACACCTACATAATCTCCTTTAGAAGAGATGCCTAAGTCAGCACACAATTTGTGGGTCGTATAATTGCAATTCTTTTTTAAATGTAAGACAAACCCAACAGAGTGCTTTTTAACAAAGTGCAAAGTAACAATCTCTCACTGGTGTTAATACAGTGTGAAGGAGAGCCTGTGAAATATCATTGTGTTATTAGTCAGCAAGCACTCTGCTGGTTGTTTACTGTGGTAAAACTCTTACTCTTCCTTCTTACAGTTTGATGTGCATTTGATCAGCACCAAACACGTTGACTGGCTACGTCTTGGGTAAGTTCTGGAGTACTTTTATTCACTGAGACTTGGTGGTTATTTGATGACTAAAGGTCACTCTGTCATTGTAATGACTGGATGGAAGACATCACTTTGATAATTCATTTGGCTGTCCATCCAACAACGACGAACAAAAGCTTTAAAGGGAAAGTTGCCTCACAAATGTTTGCAATAATGATGTGTTACTTTGACATGACCCTGACGAAGGCCACAAGCCGAAACAAGTTGGTCTAATTTGTTAATAAAGTTCATCCTCATACTACAAGTGCTGCTGGAGCTTTCACTCTTCATGCACCTTGTGAGTTGGTGAAGTTGTGCCTTAAAAATCCCTCTCTGTTTCTTCAGAGCTCTGAGGTTTTTGAAAGGCAAACCACTTCATTTCCAACTCTGTACAGACATCTCAAGATTTTACTGACTCAAACCCTTTATCTGTTTAGATAAAAAGCTAACAGGAGGTCTCATTCTTTACGTTTTTTTTAAACCGAAATGAAAATTTACTTCCCAGGTTGGGACTCGAGTTTTAGACTTGAACCTGAAATAGCTCTCAAAACTGGACTTGTTCCTCAAAGACTTTAGATTCTGCACTTGTGCATAATACTTTTATTTTGTATTTTTGGAGGCATTACCACAAACAGCTGACTGTCTTTCCCTTCCATCATGCTTAACCTGCTGCATCTGGTGTCTGAGTGTCCCCACTCTGCAGATGAAACCATGGCGATCAACTGCAGCTGCTGCACTGTCATTTGTCTCATACATAAACACTACCAGAGCAAGTCATGCAAGTACACTTACCAAGTATTTTTTTTTTTTTTTACTTTCTTTACTTATTTACCTGTACACGATAGCTGATCAATAAAGTAGTTAAGGATCTCCCCTTGCTTTTTACCGCCAGTCAGTGCTGCAAATAATGCCTGACACATGCTCTGCAGGTGAAGAGAGAGAGAGAGAGAGAGAGAGAGAGGGCCTCCCGTACATCCCTCGTTTGAATGCATTGACTAAGGTGTGACGTTTAATTTTAACCATGAACCTTCTCTGTTCTTTTGTTTCCCCAGTGCTCGAGTCCAAGTCGAGTCTGAGTCACCAAAGAAGAATCCGAGTCCAGTCCATGTGGAGTCCGTTTTACTTAAGTCAGAGCCCAAGTTGTAGGATTTGGGCATCTTTGTAAAATGTTCTGGCAATGAGTACTTTCAAATGATCAGACAGATAGTAGGCACAGAAAGAAGGTAGGAGGCGGTGTGGGTTATAGAACAACAAGGCACAATTAGGCCTTACTAACCTGATATTAACATTAAGATGCCATGACTAGGATTTTTTTGAGACTTTGAGACTCCACTTGGACTTGCAAAAAGTGACTCGTGCCCATATCTACCCAAAAACGGTACCTAAAGTTCTACAGGTAAAGTTGAAATGACCCCAGCTGAGACTGCATGACCCGAGTCAAGTCAACGGTCCAAGGCCCAGCAGCTGTGATCCCATTAGATGTGATACTTACTTTAGTCAAGTTTACGGTTTGTTGAAACAATTGTGCAGCAAAAATGGTTAAAACTCACTAAAAATAAAAGACACATTTTACTAGATACCTATAGGAGCCAAGTTACATTCATACATGTTGAAGTAAATAAATAAGCAGTGTCATTTTGGGTTGAAAGTTAATCTTTATTTTAGGGATTTCTAGTATAAGTTAAGTTGTAAAATGTAATAAAAGTCAGCTAAAGGCAATTTGATTTAATTCATGTGGATTTTCTGTGAAGTTAAAAGCAGTATGGTATTGCTGTTAGAGCAGTGAGGCAGGTTACCGTCACTTTAAGAGAGAGAGAGCTCTTTAGTGCTGTGGGAGGGTTAGACTGCTTTCAGGCAGTTGAGGATCAATTAAGGACCGAGTCACATGGTTTCTTTACTGTACTATAGTTCATTGATTAGGAGTACTTGACTTTAAATCATCCAGTAAGATTGTTCAACAAAACTGTGGATTAAATGAATTTGTTTTATCAGTTTTGTGGAAGTTTGTTCCTCTTCAAGTGAACATAGATGAGTAAATCCAAGGCCATTTGATCTTCAACCCACCACAATACCCTTTTCTCCACGTGGTCCCCAGCTGGCATACAACGTTTGGATACTCCTGTAAGTGAACAGCTTCTGGTTTTTATTTCTCACAGAAGAGGGACAAAGGTTAAAAAAAATCACTTTTTGTAAACTCTTGTGAAAACTTGACCAAAACCATTTTTAGCACAGACATGTTACAGGAGGACCTTTCAGTCTTCCCCAAATCGTGCAACAAGCTGCAGAGAGTGTTTGAGAGAGCGTGTTTGTGTGTACGTGCACTCCTCTGCAGTTTTACAGTGGTGTTATGTAAAAGATCCAGCAGGGTTTTTGAAACTGTGCTGTACCTTGTTGTTCGCACTACACAGCCTGACAGATACAGTGATACGAAGAGAAGGTGTGTGTTTGACTAGCTGTGTGGTTGTGTGATCTTCACACCTCTAGATATTCTTTTGTGTTATGAGCAATGCAAATGAGATCTTGAAGAGTCTCAATCTCATTTGTGCTGTACTGGATGTGCACCGAATCAAAAATGTAAAAGTGTGTGCGTCCTTGTGTGTGTGTGTGTGTGTGTGTGTGTGTGTGTGTGTGAGCAACAGTGACGGGCACTGATCTCTGGAGTGACAGGGCTAATCTCTCCAGTTACTGTCCCCGCTCTCCTCAGTCCTGTCGTGCTCCAAGTGGCTCTCTGATCAGCTCGCATTAAAGCTAAACTCTTTGACTGATTTGGAAGGAAAATCAAAATCAATTTGCACCAGGGCCCTCTATTTTGGAGCCGTCCCCTCGGGCCCTCTGGCTTGTCACATCCCCTCGGTGTAAAATTGACGTTTTGACACGCAAAGTTAGATTAAAAAAGAGGGAGTGAGAGAGAGAGAGAATAAAAGAGAGAGAACGAAGTTGAGTTTCCCTCCCCGCCCACTTCCATTATTTCCCAAACCAGTCTTGAGATCAAGGTTAGCCTGGGAGGTGTCAGAGCTGAACAGGTTCATTGGATGTCAGTCAGTGGCTTTGGCGTCCTGTTATGTAAGCGGTCGTTTTTCAGGCGGGTCCCATGATACTGAGGGGAAACCGGTGAAAGGACTCGCAAACTGATGAACAAATTCAATTGGCAGTTGACGGACAAGGAGAGCAAAAAAATCCAGCTCGGGGACAAGCTTGACTGACAGTCTTGATTGACGGCGAGGCCACAGAGGAGTGACAGGCTGACTGACAGATGGAGAGTGACAGACTAAAACCGGTCTGTGACACAGAACACCATCAGACAGCGGCGGCGGCGGCGGCAACTATTGTTGGCGTTTGACGTGCAGAAGGTTGTCACAGTGAGTAAAAAGTGGCAAAGGGTGATTGGCACATTGAGTCTTATCTTAGAGGTTTTGGAAGTGTTAGCATTCACTTGCGTGTGTGTGTGTGTGTGTGTGTGTGTGTGTGTGTGTGTGTGTGTGTGTGTGTGTGTGTGTGTGTGTGTGTGTGTGTGTTTGAGCCCTACAGGAGCAGGAGTGTGAAGCAAAGAGGAAGGAGGGAATATTGAATTACAAAAAATGTGGTTGTAGGATGAGAAAGAAAGACAGGAGAAAGAGATATCAGGTCATGTGGAGGTGAGCGGCCTTATCACACACACACACATACATATAGGCACACACACACTGACACAGAGGATGTGGTCCATTTGCACTGACACACGCAGTGATATCTCAGCCCGCATCGGCGAGGAGACGAGCTGTTTGTGGGGCCTTGACAGTTTTGGGCGGGCTCGGTGCATCACACCCGCTCCTCCACTGTGAACTCTGCTGAACAAACGTCAATCTCCCGCCGTCTTTAGGGGATTTCAAACTTGAGGAAAAAGAGGGGGGGGGGGGGGGGCAGGGCAGTGATAGATATAAGGAAATGAAGGGATGTAAAATATGTCTTGAACTGATAGCACTGTTTTAGTTTTCCGTCACTGTCACCACATGCTGAAGAACGCATGATTTAGGTTCCTGATCCTCGTGTTGTTGTTTTTTTTTTTGTTTTGTTTTTTTCACTGTTTAATCTCCTGCACCGGTAATGAATTGAGATAGCGTTGTGACTTGTTTGTTAAACAAGCTGTTTTATGTGTTTGTGCGTAAACACATGGATCAACTTCACTTGATTTTTCAGGCATCATCGGTTCCTGATAACTGCAGGGTTTCAGACCACCCCCATTTAATTAGCCTGATTATATTGTTAGGTTTTTTTTTTTTTTTGAACATGCTGACATAACTGTAGTCACTCTTTTAATTAGAATTAATTGCGTTCTAAGTGGAGGTCTTTCAATGAACATTAATATAAATTGTTAACTAATTAATCATCCTGTAGCTGACTCTCTTCTCATTTTTTTTTTTTTAAATCCTGTCCTGACCTCAGTGTGTCTCTGGCTTCCTGCAGAGGGAGGAGCACTTTCATTGAGGATTTCAAAACCATGTGCCATTCAAGGTATTGTACCCTATTTGTATTCAGCGAGGCCCCTCCCTCCCTGAGCTCTGGGCTAATATGATATCATGGTCAGTGTGTAAGCGAGTGAATCAGGCGTGTCACGGTGCTGACATTACAGGCAAGTCACGCTCGCTTAATGGGCAACAGCTCTGACGTCCAGTCTTGTGCACGTGGTCAGATCCAGCCATGTCACAGCGCTGACAGGCCTATTAGCTGTGGTGGACGGGGTGAGGGGGGGAGGGGGCTTGACAGAGATAGCCCCTGACTGAGGGTTATGTAGGAGACAGTAGGGTCTGATGACATAGATAGACTCTGATAGGAACCAAGCGGTAAGGGGGACATATATGTCAGAAAAAAAGTGTGTCTTAGGAAGTTTTGTGCATTTTGTCAAAAAAATCATACTGTATGTTTTTGTAACATAAAAGTAAAAACTTGAAACTCTTTGCTCCAAACCAACAGGCAATTTAAACTAAAATAAAAAAATAACAACACAAGTTAACTTCTTTCCCTCTCTTAAAGAAAATTCTTAAAGAGTTCTTTTTTTTTCCACCTGGATTTCTAACTCTGATTTTCTCCTTAACGCTCTGCACTGTGACTTCAGCACCGACCATAAGACCACTCTGTTGGGGCGGCTGTGGCTCAGTGGTAGAGTCAGTCGTCTCTCAACCGTAAAGCCAGGGGTTCGATCCCCTCTATCGTCAGGGTGTGAGTGGGTAGTTTTGACCTTCCACACCATGCCCTATTGTATACGGTGAGAAGGCAGACTCAGAGGACAGAACAAACACCTAGCTGTGGGAGTGTCACCCACCTGGGGGAGGGGCTACTGCCCTTTGTGATGTCATGAAGGGAAAATCTCCAAACGGCCTGTTTGAGCACACATTTTCTGAAAAGTGGAGCAGGCAGAAGACGGAGAGGATGGACTTTTCTCAACATTGGGGGGATTTGTAAACAAACATATTAGTGTCCCAAACCATGGTAAGGTGTATTTAGCATATTATGTGTCCTTTAATACATTTAATAAGATTATTATCATCAATCATAAAGTAATAGCATGCTTTGCTGAAATGGAAAAAAAAAAAGAGCTGCACTGCTCAGAACACACACCTTGGCAGTTAGTAGGGTCTTTAAGCACCACACTGGAAGCAGCAGTAACCAAATGTTGTAAAATTAGGCGTTAAAAAGTGTGTTGGAAGTACTTCAGTAAGCTGAAGACTGATGATTTAGGGAAGAGATTGGTATGTTGAACAGAATGCTCTGGGCGATAACATATGAACTATTCAGTGTCGGAGAGAGAAATGGAAAAAGAATACAGTGTTTCTGTTCTGATAGCACAGCCAAATGTCTAGGATAATGCACTCGGGGCTCCAGGCTGGTGCAGGATGACACTATCTCAATCATGCTCCACCGACACAAACACTGATGTTCCCCAGCTGGCCCAGGAAGACAGCGAGGTTAGAACACAGGGATCGACACACGAGCACAGAGACGACGGTTCTATAGCACACACTCAACCTCCTCCTCCTCCTCCTCCTCGCCTCATTTGGATGGATTCGCTGCACTGCAGGTAATGTTGATGATGGAAAATAACCAGGACTAATGAGCGAAGCAGCTAAAATAACACACTTCATTTCGGTTGCTCATCTTAACATGTTGAGCTGTTGTTTTATTGTCTCTGCACATGAATGTTGAATAGTTTTCTGGCAGTGTTCGATTCCGTTTTTCTTATAAAAGCTACTCAACAATATGTGTAGTTAAAGAGTATCTGAACCCCCAGAGACCGTTTTCCAGCTTTTGTCACCAAACCCTATAAAAACTACGTCAGCTGACTCAGCAAACTCTGGGGAGTCAAGTGGATTGAGAAAATCACGCGGATTGATTACAACGGAAATTGAAGAAATGTGCCGATTGTAGGTGCAAAAACTGGGTTATTTGTAAAAATAATTTTAAGCCGTAACATTCAAATCCTCCATGGGGCGTCCTCCACCAATCAGAGACCTGCCTCTCACTGTCCTCGCCATTGGCTGTCTCAGCACTCGCTGCCCTTTGCTGAGGGTTCAAACTGATACGATTCTGGACCGCAGTGATCGTGGTCTACAGGAGTCTCTGGAGGAGAGAAGTACTCGACTATAGACCATATTTGTGGGGCGTTGGTGATGCAGTGGTTAGTGTGCGCGCCCCATGTATGGAGACTGTAGTCCTCCAAGCGGGTAGCCCAGGTTTTGAATCCGACCTGTGTCCCTCTCTCTGTCCCTCTCCCTGATTTCAGACTCTATTCACTGTCCTATCTCTTCATTAAAGTCACAAAAAGCCAAAAAATTGTTATTGCTGCTCCTTGAGTCGTTTCTTCTGTCTACATGACTTATAGCTACAGCCGAAACTTGAGGGTTTAAAAGATTTTAGCAGATTGGTTGGGAAGATCCACAAATAACCAACAGTTAGCTTGGCATTCCAGTGTTACACAGTAACATCCTTCCACAAGCAAATTATGAAGTTACCCCCAATGTCCACATAATCCGGAAGCGGTGGTCTGTCAGCGCCACGCAGTTCGCTGCCACTCTAGTTAATCATTGTATTTCCACAGCGGTTGCTGCGTCGTGTCTCCGGAGCGTGCCACAAGCACCACTACGCTCTGCTCGGGTCCATTTCCCACGGAGTACGCTGCAGAATGTTTGGGACAGAATATGACAACCCGGTAGCAGGGAGAATCCCTCCCATGATTCCCCGCCAGCCTCGACATCATCTTCTGTAATTGATCTGATTGGGCGCCCCCTGGTGGAGGAATTTACATACTGTGCGTTTAATAAGCAGTCCTCATTATCAAAGTGATGCTGTGACCAACTGTTTTTGATTTCCTTGTCTTGTACCACTAGTTGATACTTTTAATGAAATATTGAAGCTGATGTTATTTCTTACAGGGCATCAGGTCAAGATGAAAACGATTTTCTTAAAGGCTTTATATGCGATTTTTTGATCCAGCAGATGTCGCCCTTGAGCACCAGCATGAAACCAAAACAACTTGCGGTGCATTGTTGTGTTAGCATGCTAATGCTAGCGATCTTTATTATGCTGAAATGAAATGAGCGTGATCTAGAAACACAGTTAAGCAGTGAGTACAGTATGTTATTCTTCTTTTCTCTAGTCCCTCAATTAAACAACTTTTATACTCGAGGGGAGGAGTCAGCCGGCCGTCCGAGCGATGTAAACAAAGTGAAGATAGGACTCTGAAAACTCTGAAAACATCACAGACAGTGGGACTCGGGTGTTACACCCATTGTAGACAGTCATGACTCACAGAGTTATTTTCAGAGGATGTACTTGATTTCTACATTTAAGTTTGAAAAATCACATAGAAAGACTTTAAGGTAATTAGACTTGATATGAAATGCATCCATAACACTTTGCTTGCATGGGATGTTTCTGCTAATGCTACTAAATCATAGATCTACCTTTCACAGTCTCATACAGCATTTTGTCCAACTTGTCTGGCAACGACTCGAAAGTCACAGACTTGTTTACATGCAAGCTCCCACACTCCAGCTTTAATGATCATTTGAGAATGTAAAGTCAGTCCATCACAGATGAAACAACGCTCAACAACTCTAACCTGACCCAGTAGTGATACAACATAATATTTACTCAAACTTGGAGGATAGACTCTGTTCCTACCTGAGCAGATACGGACGTAGCTGTCTTAAAGGACTACACTGACAGCTTTCATTTTAGGGAGGAACTTAATCTTATCTCTAATCATTTGTCTTTATTATTAGAAGTGATATATTGTAATTATCTCAAGCTGGCAAAGCTGCAAACTGGCAATATCACAATTCATCGAGTAAAAAAAACATTATCCATCACAAGGAGTCAGAAAAGATGTTTACTGAGGGTATTTTTAACCATTATCCTCCATATTTGGAATCTCAGTGAGTGTTTGTGTACCTTCCACCTCAACCCTTCCCTCCCTCCCTCCCTCCCTCCCTCTCTCTCTCTCTCTCTCTCTCTCTCTCTCTCTCTCTCTCTCTCTCTCTCTCTCTCTCTCTCTCTCTGCTGCAACCACCCATCGTCAGTTTCTCCCCTCAATGCTGGGAGCACACAGGCAGACTCCCTCCACTCACCAGGGTGTAATCTCTCTTTGTTTACACTGCCAAGGGGTTATTTGGCTGTCTGTTAGAGTGTGACACAGACAGCGCTACACTGTCAAAGACAGCCTCAGCACACTGCAGACAAGCCGATTCTGTATTCACTGTATAACACGTCAGCCTGCACTGACAGTATGTGATGGCCTACAATCCCACAATATGCTCCGAAAGACAGGATCCATCCATATCATGGGGGGAAAAAAAGATGGAGAATAGCCATTGGCTGTGGTTACACTTGTCATTTTTAGCCTGAGTTTTGAGACCTGATGTTAAAGACAGGATTTTGTTTAGGATTGTATGGCAACATAACAACACATGGCCGGTAAAAAGACGTTTGAATGGTCATGTTGATCCTTTTGCAGGATTTGAAATCTGTGTATGCATTGTTGTTTTGTCTACAATATGTTGACAAAGGACTCTGTAGATGGCTTGCATTGATATGTAGAATACACAATAGGAGTTTGACCAAATGCTGACATGGTCCCCTACCAGCAAGACTCAGTCACACTGAAAGAAAATAGACTGAATGCACCTAAAATATTATATCTTATTGGTCATTGATAATCAGCCATTTTACAAATTAACAATATTTAGGTTTAGAGTCTTTTGCCGTAGTACTTATGGCTGCAGATGAAGCAGAAGTTAGATAACAAAGATAAAAAAAAAAGTATGTTCGGGGGGTCACTCAGAAATGATGGGTGGGTCAAACAAACAGATTTTGTATCCACAAGACCAGGGACCCTGACTGTCAATATCCGCATTTTCAGTGCGCGCCATTGTGACCCCCAATTCACTCCCTCAGCGCCACGGCTTTGCCATCCGTTTCTGGGACGTCAGCGCAGCGGAGCGCACCCATGACACATCACAGGAGAACTACAAGATCCCGTGGGAATAAAGAGAAAAACATACAAACAACAGGTTGCTTTGTCTTTCTGAGGATGCATTGTTGTTAATTCAGTTCCTGTTTTGACGTCATGTTGATAAAGTGATGAAAAATATGACCGTGAGTCCGTATATTATGTTTTATTTTGAAATTGACCGGATGCTCTGTGTGTTTCCTCGTCTGACTTCCTGTCCGGGCTATCATATTCTGTGCAGCTTGACGCGTGCCTGCAGCGCACTCCGGCGAAAAAAGACTCGCTTTGTATTTGAAACAGAGCAGAGCGTAGTGCCGTCGGTGGCTCGTGCTGGAGACGGACCGCAGCGCGCCCTGCGTGAACACAATGATTGACTAGAGTGGAAGCTAAGTACAACGTAGTGCGCGGCGCTGACGGACCGCAGTGCGCATGGAGTGCATGTGTGAATTGGGGGTAAGGGTAATGCACATTAGGCATTAAACATTAATCTGCAGGAGATTAAACAGTGAAAAAAACAAAACAAAAAAAAAAACAACAACACGAGGATCAGGAACCTAAATCATGCGTTCTTCAGCGTGTGGTGACAGTGACGGAAAACTAAAACAGTGCTATCAGTTCAAGACATATTTTACATCCCTTCATTTCCTTATATCTATCACTGCCCTGCCCCCCCCCCCCCCCCCTCTTTTTCCTCAAGGCACCGCTTTAGTCAATGTTCCTGTTTTCACAGCAAGCACAACGTTCCATCTCCAGAAAATGCAAGCAGCGCAACTAGCCTCTGCTCCGTTCCAAAAACACTGTGACTAAAGCACAGCAGATCTGAGGGCTGGTGTAGAAAGGTGTTGACGAGGTAGACTCGTGGACTGCTCTCAGCATTGTCATAAACATAGTGGACCATCGGTATGTTTTGTGTCTGATATTTATTTTTTATAATGACAGAATCTGCAACAAATCGAGAACCTGATCATTGAGTTATGAGAGTATACTCCAAATGAGACATTTCTGAAAACGTCCATCCCTACTGTTTTCAACGCTTTGTGTCTTTAGCTTTGTGATTCTTTAATGTATTTGAACCTACATACAACACAACTATCCTTAACATGATGTTTACAAGAGAAAATAAAAGCACCCCAGTCACTTCTATACGAATGGGCTGAGCAATCACACAAAGAGGGGCGACCCCTTCCACCCTGACAGATCAGTGGACAGGCTCCAATAGATGGGAATGTTATGTGTGTTAGGGCCATTCACCAAAAAACATCGAGGAGTGTTTTCGCTACAGGAGGTGAACAACTCAGGGGGGAAAAGAAAGGTAGAGTAAAGCAGTAATGACTCACACTTAAAAAAGAAAGTGTTATTTTGTCTTCAGAAGACTCACTTCTAAAGAATGAACTCGCAGTGAGGACATCACAGAGAGAAAATAAAGAGTGATGCCCCCTTCTTATACGACACGCTCACACTCAACTCATGCAATATGACCCGATTCTACTGAGTAAAACCTGAACCTCAAACGTCAATCCTCTGATCCAGACGCACAGCAGGCGTGTGACATACTGTATGAGTGTGTGTGTGTGTGTGTGTGTTTGCCCTGCACGTGTGCATAGTCTGTGTCTGTTGTGCTACTGCTGATTTGCTGTTCATTAAGGATTCTGGTACATGGTCTGCAATTTCATTCTTCATACCAAGGTGTGCAGCAACTAATCAGACAGGAATCACCAAGTGTGTGTGTGTGTGTGTGTGCGTGTGCGCGTGTGTCTTAAAAAGCTCAGAGACAGATTTTATCCATTACGTCAATTATGAATTAGCACCTCTCTGCCATCTCTCAGCTCTTTGTCGCTGTCGACTGCTGTCTTAATTAGCCAAACATGGGGCATCAAGTCGTTCCTCCTGCTGTAGGAGCTTTCCTTAATATACACACACACACACACATACACATACACGTATAAAGACAAAGGTGTAAACATTCATTCAAGCACACCAACACACAGGTGCACACATATGCAAGATGCAAATGTACAGGGGCAGACATGCTAACAACACACTCAGTCATGCACACAAACTGAGCCGGAGCTTGGTGGTTTTTAAATGGAGTGTGGGGACACATAATGAGACAGTTCTTCACGTCATGTCAGGGTGTGACGATCTGTTACCAGTCTCCTATCTGGCCTGTTTCAAGTGTAATAATGAATCAGAAGGCCTAACAGGCCCTTAGCACATAGATCTGTCACTTTTCAAAATGACGTCTCCCAAAGAGGAAGTGGAGTTGCAACACGGCCTTCTGAGCGGATTAAAGGTTGAACAAGACTGACAGACCAGACACGGCCTCTTCACAGCCACAGATTGAGTGTAAATGTAGTTCTCTTAAGATTGAAATTCCAAACAGTTGATCACAAAGGACTCTGGCAGGTTTAGAGCTTCAACAAGGCAAAACAATGAGAGCCTTGTGTTTACGGATTATTCTGCGACACCCTAAAGGCCTCAAACATTCTGCTTAAGGGCTTAAAGCAACTGTGTCGTTTGTGATGTTTGCAAATTTGAATAATCATTCATTTATAAAAAAGAAGTCCCTCTGAAAACTGTTGAGTGTTGTAAAACAGATTGTTTCCTAAGCAGGATTGGAACGGTTAATGTGTTAGCCCGTTCATAAGAATTTCCATTACGTGTTAGCATCAAGCTAACAAAGTAAGAAGAAGAAGAAGAAGAAGATAAACTTTATTAATCCCCCATGGGGGAATTTTTTTCATTACAACAGCTCAAGAAAAACAGGAAACAGGAATATAATTATCAAAAATAACAAGAAGTTATAGAACAAACATATTTACATCAGTTAAATAAAGGCTTAAATAATAGAATAATTCCTAAGATATAAATAAGTAAGATATATATCTGATGCTGTTGCGAAGTCAGACATACATTCAAATCTGATCTTTTGAAATCAGATTTTGAGCCACTTTAACAAGTAGTCCAAAATCAGTTACATTTAGATTATTTTGCAATGCGGCCTAATGTCTGAACAGCCGGGTCGGGATGCATGCAGCTTTGACGTCACTCTTGATCGACACTCGTCACAGGTGGGAACAGGACTGACTCACGCACTTCATGAAAACTAAAAATGGAAAAAGCTGCGATGGAGGTCGTCAGTGGAGCGACAGCGAGGTGTTAACCTTATGAGTCTTTGGTTTGACACTTTTCTACAGGCAAAATGTGTGTTTTAAAGCATTTTGAAAGAAAAGTAAATTTGGCCTGCAGAAGAATTTAGCTGCAGTATCAAGCGGCAGATTAGCGTCTCTTTGTATTGATTGGCAGAAATTAATAAAAAAAAACTTCTGCTTAATAATAGATTAAGAGACGGATAATATAAAATAAGAGAGTACACCTGGCATCATCATCATCTTTCCCTACATTAGAGTCCGGAGAACCTTGAGTATCTGATTGACAAATGGACCAGCTATCAGACAGTCCAGGCTAACCAGAGGTTGTAAAGGGGCCGCTGCCTCCGGGCGCTACAGGATGGTGTGTGCTGAGGAGCAGGCAGTGTGACAGGCAGGCGGGCAGGCAGGGCCACCGAGCAGAGGGCTAAGTGAGTTAGCACGAGGCTGCTGGCTCTGTAATAAAGCGTTTAATGGACACACAGCTTCTCCCTGCCTTTCTGGGGCTAACACTAAATCCCTCTTTACTGTCGCTTGAGCAGATGTTGGTGACTTATTCATTTTTCCCCATCAGTCTGGAGGCTAGTGCAAGATCTCTAGGCTGAAATAAACAGAAGATTTTTTGAAGTCAGTCTTCTTTCTTCTTCTGCTGCACACATGGCACCCATACACAGTGTTATATTGTTTAAAACCTGTGCTTCTCGTGCAACAGGTGTTTTCTTTTCTATGCTCTACAATAGTCCCTGTTTGTTTGTTTTTTACACAAAGTTAAAGATGCATTTCTTTGTAACACTTCTGCTCAACACGTGGGCCAAACAGCTCCGACAGAGTGACACACTCTGATTCCAAAATATCCATTTTGTCCATTTCTGGAAATATAAGCACACGAGCTGGGCGTGGCTACATAATGCTGGACATCTCAGTTTAATTGATGACTTGTCTGTCGAACACTCTCACTCACTTATCATTGCATAAGGACATAAATGTCTGCAGGATTCTACACATGCACAGATAACTGTAATGCAGGCTGCAGGTAGCAAAGATGGGCAAGTTACTGAAAAATGTAGTTAAGTTAGTACTGCCAAAAAAGTACCTGAGTTACTGAATTATAAAAATAACGATTTACTTGCTGAAGTACTTTAGCCACAGACTCAACAGCATGTCACGCCCTCACCACTGCACACGTTACAGTACATCGTTATTCTGTGGGGAAACATGATATGTGTGTCCTAAAAGATGTTTTGCCAAGAGAACTCAAATATAAACTTGATTTATATGACAGCCTGGCTTTGTCTCCAGTGTTTAAACATGCCTATCAGGGCGACATAGCGGTTAGGTCGTTTCCCATATACAGGGGTTATTATCCTCTAAGCGGTCAGCCTGGGTTCAAACCCATCCCGTGGCTCCTTTCCCACATGTCTCTCTATGGGTTCCTACTCCATCCACTGTCCTATTAAATAAAAGTATAAAAGCACAAAATTAGCTAGTCTGCTTGAAGTGGGCATTTCCTGTCTGCAAAACAAAACAGCCAACTTTTTATGAAGACAGAAAATACTTTCTATTTGGAAGCCGAGCACTGCGAGCTGAATTGAACAGTTATATGTGGCAGAGTGCTTTTGAGACATTTAAATAATGCATTATAAGGAATTAACAATAGGGTTTGTAGTTTCATTGAGTTTTTTTATAGCTGTTAAATGTAAGTTTTTAGGAAAATATAGCGATTCAAAGCACATGTCTGGTACTGTAGTTGTTCTACATGGCTGGAATTGTGGGATGTTCTCGGCTAAATTGGCCGTGATGAGGAGTAAACGCCGGTCCAGTCTGCTACTGATGCACTGAGACTGCATTGACTGAAGGAATGATCTGTTATGGAAAGAGAGGAAGGTTAAGTAAACACAGGTGAAAGAAGCTTGTGATTTAAGTTGTCTTCAGATATACTTGAAATGTTTAGCTCAAAAACAAATCTTGGAAGTGTTGGCTTCAGGGAAGACAGGAGCTCTAGGGCACTGTTGTATTTTTTTTACATCCTTTTCTCCTTCTGTTTTTTTTTGTTTCCTCCTCTTTTTTTCTTTTGGTTCTTTATTTTCTCCCACACCGGCACAAAGTGTTTGTCTGGACAGCTCCGATGAGCCGGGGCGTCTCTGGTATTAAACATGTAAGCAGGACAAAGAGACGGAGAGAACGAGGCAGGGGCGGGAGGGGAAAAGAAATAGTGAGACCAAGTCGGCATTCAGCAAAATGCAGACGCGTCGGATCTGGAAGCGTGACAAAAATGTGTCCGGCCTAATGATGTCAATACTGTTCTCACCGCCCCTTTGCAGTGTGTGTGAGCCTGCGTGTGTGTGTGTGTGTGTGTGTGTGTGTGTGTGTGTGTGTGTGTGTGTGTGTGTGTGTGTGTGTGTATAGCTCGTCAATTTCAGCTTTTTGTGCATTTCCTCTTTGCTGTCTGACAATCTGGTTGTCAGGGAGAGGCTGCACTGCTGTAGGGATGAGACGTAAACCCCTTTCACCACACGCTGAAACACACACACACACACACACACACACACACACACTCAAATAACTGGTGATACAACTGAAATCTCTTTTGTTTAAGGGTTGAGGTTAACAAAATTCTACAGTTGAACACCTTAACATTAAGAATAAACCATGTCGGTGGCCAGTGGAGGACAGTAAACGCTGCAGGCTTGTATCTGCGTCTTTAAGGCTAACTAGGTGCTAAGGGGTGGAAGTTGGTAAGGAGGCTCTGAAAAAAAAAGGTCATGCAGAGTTCAGAGCCTGCTGGGGAATGACTGATGGCCGCGGAGAGGGGGCTCTGTTGCCGGGCCTTGTTCTTTTCTGTGCTGCCTGTCGGCCCCCACAGTGCTAGACTGAGCCTTGATGGATTGGCAGCTAGTGAAAGGAAACGTAACCCCCCCCCCCCCCCCCCCCCCCTCTTCACCACCACAGCCACCACCTCCACCAATCCCCCCCTCCCCAATCCTTCCAGTCCAGACTCCCTCTAAACCCCATCGGTGAAGAAAAAGAAAGACACATGACAACAAGGAATTCATGATTATAATTAGTATCAGAAATGTGGAAGTCTTTTTTTTTTTTGCTAAATGTTTCCAAAGTTATGCCAACTGGCTACATGCCAGCTTTAAAAAAAAGCTGAAGGAAAGGAGGTAAAAGTAGAGATGTGCCCACATTAACACACAGATCTGGGACGAATGTCAGAATCCCAAACGACATGTTCAAAGTGTTAACATTGCTGTGTTTCTCCTCTGTGTGCTCACAGGGTGAAGGTCACTGTGTATGTGTGAAGTCCATGAGGAGGTAAGAGGTGACCGCGAGACGGAGCCGATGAAGAGAGAGAGGAGCATTCAGCTCAAGAGGGAGCAAAGACAGGACATCCCCCTGACCCGGGGTCAAGCGCAGAGGACGCCCCAGGCGGCTTGTTTTTGAGGAGGGGGGGATGCTTGTTATACCTGGACGGACACAAAAGACAGCCAAGCCGCGGGGGGACGGCCTACTAAAATAAACATCAAAGCCTGCTGGCCGTGTCCCGCTTTTGTTGCCTGGAAATTGCAGGTTGCAGGGGGGGGGGTGAGAGGGAAAAAGGAGAATCAGAGGGAGGAGGGAAATTAAATGTGCTGCTCCTCGAGCCTGCCCAACTTCCTCCTCATGGGGAGGAAAACAAAATGCATTTAGTGAGTCTGTCTTTTGATAAATAAATGATATGGCTTTTGTAACATTATAGGGTTTGTAGTTTATAAACCTTTCAATCCTTTCTTAAGCTGTTTTTGGTGCTGCCTCAAAGGAGAAATACTGGTTTGCTTATTACACCAAATAAGTCAAATCAAGAAGAAGAAACCAAAAAGTACAAATGATTTTAATATTTTTCTTTTGTTGCCACAATTAACAAAATCAAAAGTCAATATGTCAGTCTGGCAGCAATATCCAAATGATGGCCGTTTAAGTGCTCTACTTTTTCTTGATGTATTTCAAATAGATGGTTCACAAACTCACCGACTCAGCAAAATCAGGTGAACCCTGTTTGTAGGCTTGTCACTGTGACTTTGTTGAATGTTGCTTAGTGCTGTGCTCATGGTGCACTAATGTTGGGTCTCAATAAATAATAAAACAAAGAGTAAGGTCTAGACCGGCTCTTTTTGTAAAGTGTCTTCATATAACTCTAATGAAGTGGCGCTCTACAAATCAAGATTGATTAATTACGATTAATTTTTGTATTTCAGCTTTTAATCACATCTAAAACTATAATGTGTTATATATGTTTGACAGCCCTACCGAGTCGAGAAAGTTTGTAATCGACACAAAAATCTGAAATTATCTTTGGATAACAAACACAACACAATATGAGAGTTTGTGACTCTGATGGATAATAATCGCTTTTGTCAGCTGGACCAATTCAGACAATCTAACTCTGGCATGACTGCTGTTCAAATCAGGGTGCTGAATGACTTGACTTGCATAACAAGGCATGCGTGCCTGTGTGTGAGTGTGTGTTTGTGTGCACATCAGGATAGATGAGGTGCCATGGGAGGAGGGTGTTTTTGTGTTTGCGTGTGGTGTGATGCAGGGTTGGGTGGGGGGAAGCGAGGGAGATGATTATGCCCATCTGTGGCAGATGCCAGGTGTGCAACACCCCATCCCCCATCTTCTGTTTCTTCATGATTCCCCAATTATCCAGTATGTCTCTCTCTCTGTCACACACACACTTCCTTACAATGAACACACACTTACTTGCATGCAATTACCCTTGATCAGCAGTTTGTTAGAAAGGCAGCTTCCCAAGTCAGGAGCCCCCTTTCATATTGTTAGTTCAAGGCTGGACTTTTATGCTCCTGTTTTGCCTCGCCATCAATGTAAATGTCATGGAGTCAAAGTAATTCCATGGCTGAGCATGCACTGGAGGCATAATAGAGGAGAAACAGTGTCACTGTAAAGTTGCAGCTGGCAGGATGGAACAGCACAGTGTTGATGTCAAGCGGTAACTAAAATATGAAGCCAAAGCAGAAGTGTAACAAAATACAGTTTCAGTAGTGTCCACTTGAGGCTGGCAGCAGGAGCCTCAGAAGTCCTATTCACACCCACATTAGAATACATTTTGACAGCATAAATAAACATGTTTTCAAAAAAACGATTGTGGTCTGACAAACTGAGTAACATCATTCAAAAAACAAGTTTTCGAGTTTACTATTGCTGCTTTCGTATTAAGCTAGCTCAGCCTACATACCAGTTCGCTTGCCCACTTCTGTCGCTACAACACCTGTTGGTTTGCCGTTTCCCTGGGAAACCGAGGGGTGTCCAAAACGGCTGTGTGGAGACGCCTTAAAAACGCAGACCTGCTATGGTCAAAACAGAAACATGGACAAGTTTACAGTTCTGTACATTCCATACATGCTCTATGCTTAACTTTTGGTCCAAATATGGTGTACGCTATCCCCGCTAGCTTGTGGTGACGTATCTTCTGGTACGCTACGCATTTATTGTGTCCGACTTTGGGGGCAAACCAGACACAGGAGACACAGCCTGTGGAGCAGGCGCAGAACACCTAGTCCAGTTTTGGTCCGATTGAGGTGTATACATTCAAGAGTCAATCCATCTCCAATTATATTGTCTAGGTGTGTAACTACTAGAAATTTGATTTAGTAGCATTTCAGTCGAACTGACATGTTTAAATGTACTTACAAAGTCATTTTTTTAGTCAGAATAAGACAATAAACCATCTGCATGTAAACATACTGAACCAATGTCGCTGTTAAATGTTACCTCTGCCCTCCACCAGCAGCTTCTTCTCTGCTACATCTGCCAAATGATCACCATTTCTTTTGAGGCTTTCTCGCAGTTGAAAGAGTAATTTGGATTCTTGAGCAAATGCCAAAGTATTGATTTTACATACACACAAAAAAGTACAAATACCCCAATAAGTGAGTCATTATGAGTAACACAAACATATTGAATTTGTTACTTAAATCTGTGAGGTTGAATTGCACTCTGTAAGAGATGACGACCATCACTTGTCCCAGTTTATTTATGTGAATCCGAGGCTTTCATCTTCACTGCTCAACCTGAATTACCTCAATGTAATATATCCAATTCTGTAATTGAATTATAAACCGTCCGCTAAGCCCCTCAGATAAGGGAGGCAGCTAACCAAATGGAAAAGGATTTACTCAGGTTTGCTGTGAATTATGATATGCAGAACGTCTTTGGTGGACAGTACACTTAACACTCCAGACAGGGAGGTATCATTATTCCTTTTCTTGGGGAGAATACAGAGGTAGACCCAGAGTGTATTAGTACAAAAAAATGAGTCTATTTAACCTGATATTAACCTTCTTTTCCATTGCACCAAAGTTAACATGTAAAAATCTATCTATTTACCTACCTAAGTATGAATCCATCAATCTTTATCTAGCTCTGTCTTTATATCTTATGGACACAGAAGCACAGATACACACAAAGACTGACAGGCGGACACACAAACACACACACACACATACATGTTGTGAGCGCACAAGCAGAGAGGCTGCAGATCGTAAAGCAAGCGGTGACGGGCTGATTGATCCCCTGGTGAAAATGGGCGATATTCCCCCAACATCGATATCAATAAAGCCTCTTAGGCTTGAGGCTTCTCAGGGCCTGCTTTTGTTTCTCTTCCGAGGAGAGCCAAGAAAAATCTATAGACAATTGATGGTGTCTGGGAGAAAGGCTCTATTGGAGTATATCAAATCAACGTATCGGAGAAGGGAAAGTTTGCCCTGTGAATTAGACTGTTTTTGCTCCAAGTTGAGAGTGAGTGAGAAGCATGGACGTGGCCATGTTTGAAGCCATGGAAAGGGGTGGACAGTAGTCAAGGGGAATGTCTTTTCAGGCTTTGATTGATGGATATGAATCTAAGGATTTATAAGGAATCAATCATCATTGGCTCACAGCCAGTTGTATCGTGGTTGTTTGTATCGAAAGTATGTGGATGTAGCGCTGCCAGTGTGATTTAGTGAGTTTTAGACATGAATGTTGCTTCAGATAGTTCTTACAAGGTGTGTGAAAATGGAATGTCTTTTTACAACAGCTTTTCTGCTGTTTCAGATATAGCAGGTGTTTAAACTGAAACTGCAGTTTGACCAGGGCAGTCCCACTTTAATCAAAGGTACAATTATCAAAAGAAAGACTTTACAAAAACATGTCTCCCATTTCAAACATTCATTTGACTCTGCATCCCTTTTTTGGCAGATTCAAATGAGTTCTTAATCTGTGACCCACGCCTTCATTTAGTTCAAATAAAAAGAGGTCAGATGAATTAAAAGTCGAGTGATTGTAAATCTCTGACTTATAAATATTGCTTTCATCCATAGTGCTCTCCAATGTGTCTCTCATTAAACAAATAACACACAGATGGTAATGAGTTGAAATGCTAGGTCCGGCCTGGGTGTTGACCTTTGGGGTCAGTATCTCTCCAGAGATGGAAATATTTTTGGTTAAAATGTTGATTTCGCATCCAATCCAACACTTAAAATGCAAACAAATTTGCATACTGAACTGGCCATTGTTGATCAAAAGAAAGCAACACACTCGAACATATTTTGATAATTGAGTAACCAATGGTACAATAGGGACATGTAATCATTTCCTCAGAGCTTATTTTTTACATGTTGGCCATTAAAATACAAAAAAGCTATGCCATGAGAAGCTATAAAAAAGGTACATATCACGTTGGATAAAGCCATAGACTGTACACTACATAGATGTGGTCTCAGTGACGTCATCCATTGGTTTTTGAAGAAATGCTTTGGTGGACGCCATATTGGAAATGCCATTTTAACCTGACTTTGAAGCAATAGAAACATGCAAAGAGGTGGAACAATGGCGACCACTAGGCCTCCTGGCAAACAGCTCAAAGGCGTCCACCAGTCAGTCAGCTCGCCCTTAAATTTGCAAACCTATACATTACTCTTGGGCTTAATAAAATACAATAAAATGAAAAATATGCCGTGTACAATTTCAACAAATAAACACATTATTATACTATTATGACACATTTGTTTTTCAACAATGCTGTGAACCTGTTTTATTTCTGCAATACATTTTCTACTATGGATCCAAACAGGGGTTTCTTGGCATTTGGAGCCAACCTGTTATCTGTGCTCCTTTAGGCCACTTGTCAGCCAGGTGTCCACCTAAGCTTTTTTATTCCCTGAGTGCCAGCATCTTTTTTCTGTTGTATTCAATGAGGAGAGAGCGTTCGCAGCAGAAAGCGGCCACCTGGAAGAAAAGCGTAGCGGGCAGCGTCTTTTTTCCGAGCGCTTTTTTCGGCCGCTCCGAGTGCACAAGTTGAAAATCACCTTCATGACTTCACCGACGCTCTTTTCCAAATGTCTGATATTCCCTCATAGTTTTGCCGTGTCTGATTGTGTAATAAACTATCTAAAATATAAAACATGCAGTAAAAAGTAACGGAGCGGCCGTTGTCAACAGACTGTTTTCATAGAGACAGGACGGCTTAAACCGTTCATGCAAGCCCTCCTCAGCGGACAGCCACAATTTTCATCCCGCAAGTTGCAGAAGGTAACGCTTCACTCACATTTGGGTCTACTATTATTTTGCCAACAAACTAAACTACTTGTAGTAAAGTGACAAGTGTATGCTTTAATGTTAACATGGACCCTGCATTGAATACAGTATGAAGCTGATGATTATCAAATATCTGCTGTTTTTATCATGTGCACAGACCATCACATAAGAAGGGGCTGGCAAAAAGAAAGCATAAAAAAAAAGGCTAAACAAAGCCTCTGGATTTAGACAACCAGGAAGTGCTTTGTTGTGCCAAGGATATAGCCATAACCAGCCATAACAAGCTGAGAAACAATTCTGTGTTTTTAATTGATAATTATGTTCAGTTATATCCCTGCTGGTCAAAACAATATGCTTTGTTTTATTTTCATATTTTTGTTTTATGCATCGCCCCGTCTTTCCCTGCATGTTCACAGAGGGCTGAGTGGTGGAAAAGGCCCAAAGCAGGCCAGCCTGCAGATAATTATTCTCTCCCAATCACTGTGACTGTCTAATTGCAGTCCTAGCAGCTAATTTATGCACGCCTTTGTTTTCTTCAAGGAACACATTTCAAAAAAACACATCAAACGATTTCTGATATGTAAAGAATATAGCCGAGAAAACGCAGGCTGCGCACGCTTAAAAATAAATTCCTTATTATTTTCATATGATAATAAGTTAGAGAAAATGAGGAAATCAAAAGGGAAGTCATAAAATGATGTATGGGCACAAATATGGCACTTATTGTAGTTCCCCCCCCCCTCTCTGCTGGAATACATTAGCATATTTTCAGCGGTTTTATTCGCCTTAAGCTGGAGCTATGTAGGACAGCTTGCTGACCATCATTCACAAGCTGTTGGCATTTCTGCACACATTCTGTCAGGCGCAGATCTCACACACATAACTGGCATTGTTTTTAATGTAAATGATGTCGCTGTGATGAGGAGCTATTAAAAAAAACACGCACATAAACATAAATACACATAGATGCACAGTTATCCAGCCCAAACAGCTCCTCATAAACTCACCAACATGCACACACTCGCTGACACCGGTGCGCATGGGAGAGGCAGTATTTACTTTATGCATGAGGACAGGTAAAAAACACACAAATCCACAGTGGACGCAGACGGTAATTGAATGTGACTCCCTCTGTATACTATCCATAGCTCCGGGATCCTGGCAGCTAATTGGAATATACAGCTCCCTAAACCGCCGGTGAACTCCGCAGAGACGCTGTGTTGTCAGCCGCCGATGGCCCGCTGTGGGTGTAGCTGTGTTAAGGTGGCACGGGACTCTCATACTGCTAACATTGAAGATGAGGGCTGGAATGAGAGGCAAATTGGAAGCTCCGATGCAGAATGACAAGATGTGCGTATACCTGTGTGTGTGTGTGTGTGTGTGTGTGTGTGTGTGTGTGTGTATGTGTTTGTTTGTGTGTGTCAGGAGTGTGTTTCTGTGAATACAGGCGTGTGCATAGACAGGTGTGTTTATTTCAGTGATTCCAAGCTTAAAATGTCACTGCAGCCCTCGTGATGTCTATTATGATTTCTGTCAGAGACTGAATGTGTATCAAAGTCAGCGTGCGTGCTTCAAATTGGTTGTAATGGGAAAAGAAGGTTGTTTATTAGCATTCTGTGCGACTGTTGTTCGACCTACAATTCTCAACCAGCAAAATAAGGAATATTTATATGACGTGCTAAGGAAAATGTTTAAATTGTTATGGCAGCATGTAAAAAAAAGTCTCAGTGTCACATGGTGGAGTGGGGTGGGGTGGCAGATTATCTTTACACAATCATCCATCCATCTATCCGTGCATTTTCTTCCTCTTATCCGAGGTCGGGTCGCGGTGGCAGCAGGCAAAGTAAGTCAACCCAGACTTCCCTCTCCCCAGCAAAGTGTTCCACCTCCTCCTGGGGAGACGTTCAGAGGCCAGATGGGCCTCCAGTCAACTCTGGGACTACCGTAAGGTCTTCTCGCAGTTGGGCGTACCCGGAAAACCTCCAAAGAGAGGCGTCCAGAAGGTATCCTAATCAGATGCCGAACCATCTCAGCTATGCGAGATCTTGTGCTTTAGGTCACTACCCAAAGCTCATGACCCCAGGTGAGGGCTGGGGCGAAGATCGACCTGTATAATCTAGAGCTTTGCCTTCAGGCTCCGCCCTCACCAACAACAGTTCGGTACAAGACCTGCATTTATGCCGACGCTCAGCCAATCCACCTGTCCATCTCTCGCTCAATCTTAGCATCACTCGAAGAAGACCCAGAGACACTTAAACTCCTTCACTTAGGGCATAACCAGGTAATTTAAAAAATATTATTTTGCATTACTGGACTACTTTCATCACATTCTTCCTTTAAGCAGTTTATTTAATAGTAGGCTTGCTACTATGGCTTGCTACTATGTTCCCATCACATTACCGTCATATTAAATGTTTTTTTTACATGGTGCATCTGCTGTAAATGTAAGTATCCTCTTGTTTCCAAAGTAAATCACACGTCATAGTAGCTGTAAAATCCCTTTTCTTTAAGAAGGTTGTAGTTGTCTCTTTCTAATCCTGCAGATTTACGGAGCTGATCAGTTCCCTGCAGGCCGAGGTAGATAATTGCGGTGCATTGAAGTAGTGCTAAAACAAAGTGGCCTGCTGAAAGTAAAGTAATGCACTGATTTTTCTTCTGAATATAGCTTTCACTAACATCATCATTGTTTTTTTCGGGGTTGTTTTTTCTTCTACTAACAATTAGCTCAATTACATGGTACAAACGGCACCGTCTGCAGAGCCTCAGCCTTCTGTGCCAGTCCTCAAACCAGTTCGTCTTCATAGGGGTCGAGCTGACCGGCGCCTCCTATGGTTAATACACTTACTATTGACAGTGACCTCATACAACCCCACTTAAAAAAACAAACAAACAGGCCATCTCTTCAACCCTCATTCTTCATGGAAAGTTTTCCATTTCTTTGTCTCTTTACTTAAGCAAATCAAACCAAGCCTACAGTATCTGCATGGTGGTACCAGAGTGTGTTTAGATTTGAACACTGTTTAAAATGAATTTTTCATTTAAAGCAAGAACTGGAAAGGTATGAATTTTAAGACTAGGTTCACGCAAAGTGTCACAAAAACAGTTTGAAAAGTCACATGGACTTTGATCTTTTGAAGCCATGCACATGCCGTCTTAATACGAGGTCCGAAATCAGACACAGGTCAGATGTTTTGTGATGCAAAAGAAAATAATTGTCTAATTTCTAGTGTTTTTTTTAACAAATACAAATTGAAGATGGAATAACACTACAGGTTTAATAAATCTGTGTTAGAGAAGTGCCCGTGTTTATACTGCAGGTTGTTATGAAGAGAATCAGAGCACCCTCGTACGCTCTCTATTCATCTCCTGTTTAATTTTGTAATCCCTGTAATGTCCCTCTTGCCCTGCATTGTACCTTCTCTCGCTCACTCTCTGTCTCTCTGCTGGCTGCTGCTGTTTTCAGCCAGCAGCCAGCAGCCTTGTATCTATCCCACGTAAATAATGAAACACATAATTATCATATCATAATTGCAGTAAAGATGGCTTTGACAGAAATCATTTCCCGTATCTAATACAGCGCTAATCGAATCTGTTCCCCCACTCACTAACACGACCTCTGGTGATTGAGTTTCGGACATTTGTTTGTGTGTGTGCATGTGTGTGTGAGTGTGTGGTGATTGTACATTGTTCATGGGTGTGTGTGTGTTTGGTTTATCGTCTGACATCTCTGTTTTTTGTCCAAGTTCAAATTCTCTTTTTTTATTCTTTTACTTTCCTTATCACAAGCTGACATTGTCATAAATGTGCTTATGTTGTATATAGCTATGTATCCATTTTAGAAAACTAAAACTTCTTCCATCTTTTACTCTTCGGAGAATAATCAGATTTTATTTTTGTTATTATTCTGTCATCTTCTACATGTATGATTGTTCCCACAGTGGGATAGCACATAACATAGTATATTATAATCATGCATATGTATGGATCCTCTCAGCGTCTGTAGTGATTGCTCCATGCCTATTGTTACCGGGCTTGATTGATTGACAGCTCGTCAGATGCAGCAGAGTTGGCCAGCAGATGGCTGAGGAGACAGCTGACAGCAGTGTGTGTGTGTGTGTGTGTGTGTGTGTGTGTGTGTGTGTGTGTGTGTGTGTGTGTGTGTGTGTGTGTGTAAACAGACATGTAAATGAGTCTGAATCAACTTAAGCAATAGAAATTCCGTTATACACACACTCAGATAAGAGTGGTGACATCACAGGAGGTAAAAATGTGTATGTGAAGCGCACACAGCGAGAGAGAGAGAGAGAGAGAGAGAGAGAGATGGTGTAAAAATAGTCTGAAAGGGCAGATTGAGATAGGCCTGAGGAGAGATAGGTAACAATGAGTGATTACTGCACTAACAAGGCTGGCGGCTGGAGGGGATGCGTATAATGTGATTGGTGCTGGCTGCTATTTATCTTGACCAATAGACAACTGACCTGGCTGTGTCCCCCCTACAGGTCAACCAGAGTTCACCAGGCTGAGGACCAGTGTCACACACACACACACACACACACACACACACACACACACACACACACACACACACACACACAAACTTACAAGCCATACAGACAAATCCCGAGAGGTTTTTCTGTATAACTTTCTAATTTGAGAAAAAAATATCTTGACCTCGGAGTTGATGGCGCCCGTTCTAATCAATGTTCATGTTTCCACTGCACCCGCCGCTCTTCTTTTCAGGCGTATGTCAGCAGCGCAACTCTGCTCTGCAACGCTCCGAAATTGCGCTGAGTCTAAATTTACAAAAGAGCCGGCTTCAAGCTGATCGACCCGGACAGGAAGTCAGACAAGGGAACACGTATAGCGCATTTTATACACTTTAATGGCTTTATATGTGTTTTTTTGATCCAGCAGATGTCGCCCTTGAGCACCAGCATGAAACCAAAACAACTGGCGCTGCATTGTTGTGTTAGCATGCTAATGCTAGCGATCTTTATTATGCTGGTATCTTCACACTGCATGTAAATGTACCTGAAATGAGCGTGATCTAGAAACACAGTTAAGCAGTGAGTACAGTATGTTATTCTTCTTTTCTCTAGTCCCTCAATTAAACAACTTTTATACACGAGGGGAGGAGTCAGCCGGCCGTCCGGGCGATGTAAACAAAGTGAAGATAGGACTCTGAAAACTCTGAAAACATCACAGACAGTGGGACTCGGGTGTTACACCCATTGTAGACAGTCATGACTCAGAGAGTTATTTTCAGAGGATATACTTGATTTATTTAAGTGTGATAATATAAAGCCTTTAATGGCATTAAATAACTAATTTGAAAGTAAGACGAAAGAAATGAAAATATGTCTTGGAAACAAAATGGTGTGATAATAACTAACTGTCTTGACGAAACAGGTTTGACAAAAATGTATCTGACGTGGTTTCTAATTTTAGGGTTTGATCCATGTCCTATCTGCTAACATAGAGGAGGCGGGGTTTATGACCTATACTGCAGAACGTCAGCAGGTGGAGCTCTAAATGTTTTGGCTTCACTTAAGGAGAGGTATTGCAGCGTCCATTCTTTATACAGTCTGTAATTCTAGCTTGGATGCAGCTCTATGTTTGAAGCACTATTCCTATTGTATAGCATTGAATCGAATGGCGCCAGATTATATCGATCGTGTTGTAATGTATTGGAACACATTCAGGACATACTATGCTCTACCATGGCATAATGCTTCTATCTTCTTTATCTTTAAGAAAAAAATGGTGGATTCATTGTTACAGTTTCTTGTCTCACTATTTGATATCTTTACAAAAAAAACTGATGAGACGTTAGAAAAAGAAAAAAAGGATTTAGCAAAAGGCAAATAGAGAGGAAGAGAAAGAAAGAGACTTGCATGTAGCGAGGGAGGGCGAGGCGTGTTGAGTAATGAGCGCTGTTGCTCCCAGAACAATCACGGTCTCCATTTTGCCGTGTGTTCCTATACCTGATGTATAGCACAAGCTGTGGGAGCTTGCTGTAATAAGACCATTTGGGCCTCTCATTGGTGAGCATTAGGAGCAAATATCTTCCACGGGCCTAAAGACCTGCGGGGCTAAACAAAAACAGCCGTGTTAGCCATGTTGCCCATTTTGGTCGGCAGTGATGTGAGGGGAAGTTGCTGTCGGGGGAAACACAGCTGATCAGGCTTTCCAGCTTTGTATAGCTGTACCGAGGAAAAATGTCCATTTGGACACAATGGTTAATGTTCCTGAAATTTCACTTTTTTTGACACACAAAAGAGAGAAATTATTTTGAATTTGTCGTCCATGAAGGTGCGTATCACCATGAGCTCAATCACAGTCTTGACAAACAAAATGCGAATATAAATACACAGATATTTATTAGGTTGGTTTTATGAAGTTGTAGAAGGATGTTGTGCCTCGTTCTGTGGCTGAATGTGGGAGAAAGATGAAAGTTAAAGGGTTTGTACAGTAACACTTACATGACTACAATCAGGTGGACCCTAAACCATGGGTAACACAATAAAAATGATGTCTGTAAGTCATTTGATATGTTTAGAAAGAGATTTTACATACATGTTTTTATCAAAGTGCTATGTGATTATGATGGATGAGTATATTTTTTAATAATTAAAAAGGGCGGATCTAGGGGGTGACCTGCGGTGGCCAGGGTGAGACCCAGAAATCTCCTTGGCCACCCCAAGATCCCTCACTTTGATTGAGTATTTGCCTTGTCAGAGGCGGGAACTATTTTAAAATCAACCATTTGGGCTGTGTTGTACAGAGCCCCTCTGGTGACATTGGTGAACATTTGTCACCATTCTGTGGCCACAAAATAATGATTTGCATTATTGGTAGCTGGGGGAAAGGATTATTTTCCCCCATGAGAGGCCCCGCCCCCAACTATGACGCAACGGCGACTGTATCGATCTTTT
Organism: Labrus bergylta; assembly: GCF_963930695.1. Classification (NCBI taxonomy): domain Eukaryota; kingdom Metazoa; phylum Chordata; class Actinopteri; order Labriformes; family Labridae; genus Labrus; species Labrus bergylta. The sequence continues at coordinate 4,446,716 of NC_089197.1, forward strand.
TGAGGCCAAAAAAATTTAATTTGTGGCCTCACATTAGTAATTCATGGCCACAAATTAATATTTTGAGCCACAAATGATTTAACAAATTATTAATTCTTGGCTATGAGTTATAATATTTTCATCAATGGCTGCCAGGGATTTAAAAAAATAAAAAAAACTACACACACATAGGCCAGGACTACACACACAAACACAAAAGTTTTTGTGATGATTTATTTTTTTTGTTTTTGTATCTTAAGCTAAGGGTGAGTTACTTCCTGTTTGGATACAAACCTCTTTTATTTTGAAAAATAAGGAACTTCTGGTAGATTGAAGGTTACATCATTAACTATAGGAAAAATAAACATGTTACAGATCGAACAAGTAAATGAACGCTGTGGATTAGCTATGGTGTGCCTAAAAGGACAAAATAGCCCAGGATTAATATGTTCATTTCTAACCTTATCTCAAGCTTCTCTAAAAACAGTGTGAACAGAATTGTGAAAGTAAAAGTTTGACTTTAGAGTCAAATGTCCTACCAGTGTACTAATCGGCATTTTCATATAATATATTTTGTGGTGTATTAAATGTAACACCTCTATTATAATGTCAGAGCAGTGACCCCCCCCCCCCAAAGATGTTCCATCTTAAAGATAAACCACGTCAGTGATCCCTGTGCTCGCACCATTACTGTATCCATCTTTTCTGATGCAAATGAAGGGCAGCGTGTTTTGTACTCAGGTGTGTTTCATGATACAAAACCTGTCATGGAACCAAGAGAGAAAAATAAAAAATGATGAGCAGCGATATGTAAGATTTCCTCCAAAATAATGAAAATTGAATTCAAAGAAAACACATATTTCCATTCCATTTTCAGACCAATCAAATCAGATATATCTGAATGCATTTGGAAGCATGGGGCCACACTTGACTCATGTGACAAGTGATGAGTTTTTATTGGAGGCTATTTTAAGTGTCAGGACAAATAATTCAACTTGAAAATATTTTGAAAGCGTATTTAAATAAACACCATATGCTGGCCAGACCGAGGTGGGCAATCAGCATCTCAAAGCTTGGTAGATTGCACGGCATGCAAATAGGCGGCGATGGTGAGCCGATGCTGAGACGGTGGGAGAAAAAAAATGAATGAAGGAAAGATGTTTGCAGCTTTGTGCAAAAAATGAAAAATAAAAAATAAAAACCTAAAGCAGAGAGACAGACAGAAAGCGCAACTGTATGGAAAAGTAATCAGTCAGATTGTTGAGGGATAAAACTGATGGCAGGAAAAGTGTTTTTTATCAGCAGCAGCATCATAAACACACGCACATATGCCCACAACACACACACACACACACACACACACACACACACACACACACACACACACACACACACAAAACTGCTTTCTATCTGAGTGATTCGACAGTACTTCCATTGTCTGACTATTTATTCCAGAGAGCCTTGAATGAATGTACAGTAGTGCATGTGTGTGTGTTTTCTGCTTCTGCTTTGTGTGTGTGTGTGTGTGTGTGTGTGTGCAGGGAGGGAGGGAGTGAGGGGAGGGGTTTTGCTGCAGAGGGTGAGTGGAAGGCGATAAAGACTCTGTGAGTGGCAAGTGTACATGGATAGCTTCACGTCAACTGCCAATATGTTGTGAGGCGGCGGTAACAGGCGAGGGTCTCGGGGGAGGGCTGCGGCAGAGCAGGCCAACAGCAGACGGAGAGGAAAACAATTTCTGGTGCCAATAACCCCGAGCGGCACAGATGAAAAATGTTTTAATATTTGCAGCTGCTTTATGGCAGTCGGGGTGACAGTGATGGAGTCAATGTCAGCTTTTTCCTTTTAAATGTCATGCTCTGTCTCAGCCTGTCAGCGCCTGTGTGTGTGTGTGTGTGTGTGTGTGTGTGTGTGTGTGTGTGTGTGTGTGTGTGTGTGCGCAGAATTGATCTTTTCCTCTTGTAAAGTGCCCAAATGTGTGTGAGCCCCACCCCTATTCCCTTCACCATTTTACCCCTAAACCACCTCTTTGTGCCTGTGTTTCTCCTCCTCCCTCCTCCTCCCTCCTTCCTTCCCTCCTTCCTCCCTCCTCCCTCCTCCTCCCTCTATCCTCTAGTTGTCCATAAAGACAGTGCGCTCAGCTGTCAGATGAAACTCTCCAAACCTGGCAGCCATCATTTAGATAATCACTTCCTCCTCTTTGCATTTTATGTGGATTTGATTATTTTTCATCTGTGGCTAGATGGGAATCATAAATTACATCGTGTCCCTTATGCTTCTGCTCAAATCAAACACGGAGCCAGAATCGAGAAAATGGAAGGAAATGTTAACAATATCTTTCGTTTTAGGACACAGCACAAAGAGATACCACAATGCACTGCAGACACATCTTTAAAGAAAAGCACGCATTGTACTTCACACTAAAGTTTGATTCTGATTCTGTCAATATTTACGATGAATCTCTGAGCAAAGCATTATTCAGAATGAGACATTTTGTTTAGACATATTTTCAAATATCTACATTTATTAACCACATGTTTATAATATTTATTTGATGTTTAAAAGGTTTAATATTCTACCCTATTGAAATAGTGTGTGACAGTGTTTGACACATGCCTGATAAATGACATAACACATGTAAAAATATTTATTAAAATATTAAAGTCAGTTGGCTACTTTTCTTACTCAGATACCTTTACATGTGTTTGTTTTGATATGCCTTACTGAATCACTTGTTACTTTCACCATGTTGAATATGAAAAGAAAGAACATGTTCCAATGCATTTAAAATATACAAATGAATCCAGTAGAGAAATTATTGGTGGGTTTGGTATATTTCTGGGGCTTTACCAAGCATCAACCTCCAATTGCGAAAAATGAAGCCAATGTGCAAAATCCTGCTGTTCCTCGACTGTCCACTTGAGGCTGGCTCACAGAACACAGGAAGTCACATACACACAACAGGGAAAAAGCCTTTTTTACAGCATAAATAAACATGTTTACAGCCTGGTACTAAAAACTAAATAGGTCTGATTAGTTATCGTCCTCATGGGCACACACTGTACGGCTTTGTTTTGTTTTTATGAACGATACGTGTTATCCATAGTTAGGTGAGTAGCTGACATGATTGACAGGTGGGTGCGATGTAAAGGTTCTTCAAGAGGTTTAAAACCCGCCTCAGCTCCAGCTCTCAGCCTGTCGTTAGGCTGACTGAAAGTTAGACTGAGTCAGCATTTCCATCATGGCGGCTGCTGCCGATGAGTCTTCAGATCCCCCTGCAGGAACAGATGGCTGACGTCACTCAGGCTTCATCCGTTCATTTTTACAGTCTATGGGCTTTACATGCACCACCAAAAGTATGAATTATTTGAATAGTAGGATAATCGTTGTGCAAATTATGAAAAAGAGGGCAGGGGTGAAGAGGAACATCGGTAACATTCACATTCAATCTTCAAACAAAATGTCAGGCCCTTTTATAGAAGAATTATTGCATTCACTGTTCTATTTGCTGTCATAGAAATAAAATCAATGTGAAGAAGAAGTTAGACTTTCTTGTTTCATGAAATAGGTGTTGAATGTCACAGTGCTCTGATAAAGTTAAAATCAACATACTGTACATTCACACGCAAATTTACATCATCATAAAGTTTCACACTTGGTAAAAATGAATGCATAAATAATCAAATGGCTTCACACAGACAGCCGAGGTGCACAGTGTTAAGAGCTTTGAAGGACAGGGGAACAAAGGGGTGTTTAAAAAGGGTCGTTGCTGCCTAAGGGAACCCTGTATCGTCTCCCTGAGGGACCTCGTATTCAGGGTGGAGAACACGAGATGTGTCCGAGATTAATTTATCGCTCCTGTCAGATTATGCTTTGGTGAAAAATATCCCAGAGGTCAGTATGTTGATGGACTCCCATGATTGTCATGGCCGTCTGTGTGAGTCTTGATTTGGGCCTTTCATGGTCAAGTCAAGCTTCTGGTTAATGCAGAGATACCATGTCGCAGGAGGCTTCTTTCAAATACTCACAGAAAGTCCACAAACTTTCATTTGACACAACATAAAGCCTTCACAATACCGCGTGCATTGATTGACCTCTTGGCAGCGCACGTCATTGTACGTCTGTTGTTATGAGAGCCTGACTGTGTTTTGCTGTTGTTCCTGACCTGCTGTGGATCCTCTGACCCAGACTTGCTCCCACTTAGAGGGTCAAAGGTTACACCAGCTTCTTTCTGCAGGTCCGCCCCCCTCCCCTGTCTTTCAAGTAATGCATGTAATGAAGCCTAATCTATGTAGTCTTTTACGATGTAAGGATTGAACATTAGTGTGATGGCAGGAGTAAGCAGTAAAATATGTCTTTCAGTATTCAGTTTCGAAGTACTTGAGGGTAAATATTGCAAATTCAAATGGACTTTTCTATTTAAAAAAATGGAAGAATATATTTCCTAAATGTTTACATAAGACCGTGCCTTTCCTGACACAGCGCAAATAAAACTGATCAAATACAGAAAAATGAAAAAATCATTTTTATTTGGTTGTTACGGTAATGTAAGTCATTGAAACTCAGAATTAGTTTGAGTAAAGCTGCAGGCAAAAATATGTGTTATGTGTGTGTGTGTGCATGTGTGTGTGTGTCAGTGTGTATGGCGTGATTTCCTGCATGAAAAGCACTGTTTCAATTAAAGGTGTTTGATCCAAGCAGCACGACGGGACCGGCATGCACGCAGGTTGGCTGGAGGGAGGCAGCGTTGCTTTTTTGCCACCCTGCTGGTTGCCTTGGTGGGGGACTGATGTGTAATCCTGTGCCACGCTTGTGAGCCCACTCAGGATATCTCACCTATAATAGCAGCCTGTTCCCTGAGGCCGATCCCCTGCTGGAGGTGTGAGAGGGCCAGCAGCCAGGCAATCATGGACTCTGGATGCCATCTTCTCCCAATAATAAAAAAAAAATCTTCAGGTTCATTTTTTCCTGTGGTTTCTCAGGCGCAGTATGAATTACATGTGCTGAAATGCGATAACATTTTGTAGACGGAAATTTAAGCAAACGACACAAAGCTGTGTGTTTTTCGACTGTGGACCCGTATTCAGAATGATGCAGCGGTCTGCACGTTTCTGAATTTGTTACATATGATGACAGGATTGGTCACAGAAGATTTTCTTTTCTTGCACATGAGATATGTGATGAATCGTTTAAAATACCAGATTTATTAAAACTGCCGCTCTGCCAAATGTCATAAACAAGAAAATGCAGCACTGACTAATTTAGGTCTAAAATTCCAGACATGCAATAAGAACCCAAAGATACTCAAGGAATACTTTTACAATACAAGTACAAGTAAAAATTGTTACCCCCAAAGAACCTTATATTTCAGATTTAATGCTTCTATCAGTGCTCATTTGTTGTCATAAAGAATATATCTCTTTTCTGTGTTTTTGTCGTACTTTCTCTTGGAACTCATGGCAGGGTCTTCGGCGCGTCTCCTGTGCGTGGCCTAATTAAACTGCTTAATCAGTTAACGACTCCAGCGAACACAGTTAAAGGGGAATTAAGCGCAAAGAGATTGAGGAGAAGAGCAGTGGAAATGCTGAGGAGACGCTTCGCCCGTCTCCTGTGTGAAATAAAAGCCAGGATGGAGCTGAGTAGAGGAGGCCATTAAAAAGTGAGCGGAGGGTTTCTGAACTGTTTGCTGCCGTTCTGTCGAGGGCGAGCGAGCCAATCAAGGTGCTTGTTTAAATGGGAGAGGGGACGTCTTCTCAAAAGAGGCACATTAAAAGCACTTTGCTCTGTTAAGCAGACGGGAGACGAGGGAAAACAAAGAGGGAAAAACAACAGAAGTGAAATGCATCTTAGAGGAACTTCACTCCTTCACTGCATCTTTATGGTTCTCAGGTGATTTCTGATCAGTTGCACTTAATTGACTTCTGTGGTAAATTTATTACAATGCTATTTTGGCATAAAAAACAATAAAAGGCCGCTGTAATGTATCATAATGTGTTTACTGGATTTTGTAATGGTCTTATTTCTTTGGATAGGAACTATTTTCAACAAAAAGAAGTGAGACAGTCAAATTTCCTCCTCTTTCATTAACACTGATCTGTCCCTCTTCACCCTTCTCATCAATCACTAACTCCACTTCTAAAACTTTGCACTTAATCCCTCCATAAGCTCCTCTTTTAATTTCTGCTAACTCCTCCCCTCCCATACATGCATTTCTGCTGCAGCACCTCGTATGCTAAATCCAAATTTAACCTCCACTGTTGAACTGAAGAGGGGGTCATAAAACTCCAATTAGTGCCATAGATGAGACCAATGTCAGGATGTTAACACTGTAATACTTACTTTTTCTAAAGATTTACAGAATTCACATTGGAAACTATAGCTTGTGTGGCATATCATCAATATAAATACACACATGTATTGGTTTCATTTCAATCTGAAATGCACAACTGTGCCATAGATCTGCACTGCACTTTATAATGTTGAATGTCAAACACAAAGGAGAACTACCAAACAAAGTCTTCACTTTTGTTTTTTCAAAAGTTTTTTAACAGAATTCACATTGGAATCTAACTTCTGTGGAATATTGTAGCTATAAATACAACTCACGATACGATTATCTCAGAAATGAATTTACAAAACTATAGACAAATGATGACTGAAAAAGATTTCTTTAGGGGCTACAGACCCACTTGTCAGTGTGTTTTTTTTTTCTCTCAACAAGGTGAGGTGATTGGAGCGTAGTTCCCCGTCTTCTTGTAATATTTGCACACAGTTTTTGTCTCGTCTGTTATCTTCTCACCGCTTCCATTTTCTGTCTTGGGGAAGCAAAAATGCTTCCACACCTCCGATTTAAAAGACGGTGGTGCGTCCTCAATTTCAAAATCTTGCTCTGCAGCTGCTGACGCTCACCGTATTATTGCGATTCATTTTTCAGAGTACTGATGTGAATCTTGAATCGATTTTATCACGATTTTACAATTAATCTTTACATCCCTAATATATACACACACGCATTGGTATCAAGCTTCTTTTAAATCATTCTGGCACAACTGTGATGTTGATTGTCAAACACAAAGGAGTCCTACCAAACAAAGTCTTTACTTTACGCTTGGCTCTCCTTGAATTGTATTCTAGCGACAAAAAAACTCTGCCACTGTGCCTCTTTCTTACAGAGTCGCTTTGTGGATGTGTCTATTGTAAGTCCTTCCCCTGCATGGTGGCAGGGCTAATGATTTGATGGGGAGGGGTTAATGTGAAAAAACAATCTTGAGCCTTCTAGTAGGAAACAAACAAGCTGTAGAGAGCGCTGTCCCATCAGTGTGAACACAGAGCTGAAAACAACAAACCAAGAGGGAGTTTGACTTCAATTGTCTTTAAAAAGTAATTACTCAACAATATATTAGTTAAAATATATTTGATATCTCCTTTATTAATGGTACACGTTGCATATTATACCTTTGAGACACTGAGCAGCACAGAACTCACACTGACACATGTTTCTTTTACACTTATCAAAACCTGTCATCCCTTTCACTGAGTGCGTGGATTTGTTTATGTTTTGTTTTAACTTGCACATGTGTGGGGTCATGGATGCAGGTGTGTGTGTGTGTGTGTGTGTGTGTGTGTGTGTGTGTGTATTTTAGTGTTCATTTGTGGATGTTCACCTGCACCTGTGTGTGTGTCTCAAGTGTTTGCGGACACTGAAGGGGACTGAGTGTTTTCTGACGCCTGTCTAGCTACGCCTGTCTCACCGGGCCATGCAAGTGTCATCTGCCCAGGCCTGAGCACTCACACACACACACACACACACACACACACACACACACAATCTCACATTCTCTCTCTCACATCAGTGAAGAACAGAGACAGCCCAGGGCTTGCTGTCATCTCATCACACTGTCCAGGTCCAGCCGTGCCCGTGTGCCTTTGTGTGTGTGTGTGTGTGTTTATGAATGTGTGTGTGTGTTAGAGAGAGAGAGAGAGAGTGTGTGGGAGAGCGAGCATAATGCTGCCACTAAACAGAAACTCTGCTACCACCATAACTTTAAACTTCAAGAAGTGCAAAGTAAAATCTGAGACATGTATCTATTTAAATCCATGCACAGGAGTGACAAAAACACAGGCCTCAGACGTCACATTATTCTGATTTAAGCGCGTCTTTGGATTAGTCTTCATATCAACAAGGCCGTATGAAAATGCTTAGAAAATGACTGCACTCAGTGATTTTTCCAGCAAAAAGCCTCTTTATGCCACTACCTTTCTACTCATTACCAGCAGACCAAGAGTATTCTAATAGAAAACCCAATTAGCCTGTACGCGGGAGGAATGCTAATGGAGATCACAAAATTTCTTGAGTGCTTAACGGTGTGCGTTTATGTGGTGGTTGGCTGCACAATTAATTTGGCAACCATCAAGGAGTAATTTGAGGAAAAGGTAAGAAAGACTGCAGACTGATGAGAGAAAATGTATCTGTTTATAGGCTGTGAATGTGGAAACAACTCACTCTCTCGTTCACTCTCACTGATGTGTTCATTTAAGAGCTTCAGTTAGCCATAGCTACAAACAGAGCTTAAAAATAAAACATGAAGGTCGACTCAATCTGCAATCAAAAGGGTGTAAAGTCAAACCAGTATGAGACGCTAAGTAGTTCTTATGTAGGTGGGAGCCACATTCAAAAGTGAATCAAGGTGGTCATGTATTTATTTGGTAATCCGTTTGTAGTTACATGTTTGAAGTGTTAGCTTTTCGTCATTTAATGATTCTTAAACAACTCTGGACGCTGAGATATTCCAAACATATGTACTGAAAAACAGTCGGACACTTCAGTGCCACCCTCTCCCTGCCCCTCATTATCCTCGTCAGCTTTGGATCCTCAGGAGTGACCCTGCTTTGGTTGCCACGGCAGCAGCTGACAGACATTCCTATTCACAACAGTGAAGGAAGAAGAGAGGATAATAAAGAGGACTTTTCCTCTCTGCTTACTTTGTCCCTATATTCCTCCATCAGTCATTACTGTCACTCACACATTTTATTTGGTTTTGCCCTCATCATTTTAGCTTCCTTTTCCGTTCCTCCTTTTACTTTCCCATCTGTCCATCCACACTCGTCTTTTTCCTAATTCTCCCTCGTGTCCGTCTCTACTCTCTCACTTACTGAACATGTCTCATTGAAGCTTTCAGTCAGCGATACAGGAAGTGAGCAGAGCGTTGCCCCTACAAGACTGACGCCAACTACCTTGCATTGTGCTAATAACAGCCGAGCAACCAGGAATGCATACATGTCATGTAGCATGCTGCTGTGCTGTCAGCTCACAGCGCCGCAACAGACAGAAGAACAAGACAGCGATAATTCTCTCTCACTCTGAGACGCGTTCAAAGACAAGCAGACGGACAAGGTTGTCTTTGACTAGCACTGCAGATTGCATAGAAGAGTCCAGATGAGAAGAAGTGTTAGCAGGGTGCCGCTGAGTGAGTGAGGGGAACTGTTGCAGAGTTTGACCTTTTCACATCCGGAATAGGTTAAAACTTCTCTGGTGGTTAGCCATAGTGAGGGTTGATGAAGAAAAGAGTTTATAACAAATGTAATTTACAAAATAGAAAGAAAAACTATTACTCAGTTTCCTGAATAGTTACACTGTATCCTATATTCTGTATAATCTTAAAGCAACGATATGTAACTTTTCCACCTTAGAATGGTAGTCTCAACAATGGATTTAACCCTCAATGTCCACATACTCCTTGCGCGCCGCGATCCGTCAGCACCTTGGTTTTGCTCCTTCAGACCCAATCAACCCATTTCTGGAAGCCATGAGCAGCTACACACATCACTGGAGAACTACAAGATCACTCTGGAATAAAGACAAAAACACGCAAACAACATGTTTCTTTGTCTTTCTGAGGATCATTTGAGGGTCATGTTGATAAAGTGATGAAAAATACGATCAGGAGTCCATTTAATGTGTTTTATTTTGAAATTGATTTCCTGTCTGGGTTGTCATATTCTGTCCAACTTGTCAAGTGCCAGACTGTTACTCCATTATAAAGACTTGCAGCGTGTTATTTAAAACAGAGCAGAGCATCGTGGTATAGTGTGTGGCGCTGACAGAGTATGTGGAAATTGGGGGTCAGAGTACAGTAACTTCCAACAGGGAGAACGGCTTCTCTCCCATGTCCACAGCGCGGCTGATCGCCTGTTCACTGCAGTATGTAACTTTGGCAGCGGGCCAGGATCATAAAGATAGAGTACGTTTCTATGTGTGGAGCTATAACGTTCTTTTTAGATTTAACATACAAGCCGTTTGATGAACATGTTTGTCGATTGTTTGGTCTGTGATGTCATCGATCAACTAAAGGAAGGTCCCATGGTAAATATATAAAAGGGGGCAAAACTGTAGCAGAGTCCAACATACTTCCATCAGGTCGACTATGCAAGTCATGTAAACGTACAGATTTTCTTATTCTCCTTGCAACTGAAAGCTTAAAACAAGAAGTAGAGGTATGACTGAAGAAGGGGGTAGAGTACACCTGGTATTGCAGCCCATGATGTCCAGTGCTCATCAATGCTACATACTCTGAATAACCCTTTCTATTAAAGAGATTTTTTTTATAGTTGTACAAAATTCAGTTGGAACATTATTATAAATTAGGTACCACAACGCTTTCCTGATTTTCCAAGCTCTCATCATGCCGTGTTTAAACACCACGAGTAGATGGGTTTTCCCTCTGTTGTCGCTCTAAACGCACAAGACCTGGATCACTCATCGGAGATTTACAACCGCCTGCCTTTTCTCTCTCTCCTCCTCCTCCCTTTCCCCTATAGACCAACTTGACCCTCCCCCCCCCCCTCTATACACCTCCCCCACCCATGTCTCCGTCTGTCTGTCCGTCTCCAGGAAAAGGAAAGATCAGCGGCCTGCTGATTTATGAGTGCTTAGCTCTTAAATTCTCAGTATGCTACACTGGGCTGGTTGTGTTTTTGTGTGTGTCAAGAGGTGGAGAGGCGTGTGTTGTGTGCAGGCGATGAATAGTTGCTGATGTACAAGATGGGTTTTACTTCCTTGGGATAATTAATGGATGGGTAGACTCACATTTAACACACACACACACACACATAAACACACACAAACACAGAAAAAAGGTCAGCCAGTCGATTCAGTCGGTCGAGTCAGTAGCTCAACAGCCTGAGCTTGACCTGCACACATACTCACATATAAACGAGGGACTCATGAGGAATACAGGGCACTTAAACGAAAAGTAAAAAATGACCTTAAATACACCAATACAGAATCACCAAAAACAGTAATTGACTCGTACAATATTTTCACATTTCAAGCCATAACCTGTGTATAGTAATCATTCAAATAAAGGCTTTGAGAGGTTTGGCTATTATCAGAGACATTTTATTTTCACATAGAGAATGATATTAAAGTCATATTGAAAATATTAAGACACAAATGATCCTCTGTTTAATCAGTAGATTCAGCTCTTGACACATCAGTGAATTCTTCTGTTTCTGAAGTGGGAGCAATAAACAGTTTTTGGATCGACACTTTGCAGTTAAAACATTTTTAATCTTTGAAGAAAGCACTACTCGACAGTAAAGACAACCAAACAAACGTTTAGTCTCTTCCATTTTATTTTCATTGCCACGTCTGCAAAGTCATTTTCACATATGCATCCCTGAATACGTCCAGAAGATTCCATGCACTTTGCTTCGGTTGTTCTCACATGCACCCTGCAGCGAAACACCATCCCTGTAACTGCCGGTTTCTACACCGTGCACTTGCTCCATCTGAAGTGCGTTGTCCCATCGAAAAATAGTATGTATTTGGAGCAGAAGAGAACTGGTCTGTTTGCACCGCATCCCATATGCAAACATTTCAGGGAGCTTTTAAGAGTTTTGTGATTGTGTGAAAGCGCCAAAACATTGGTTATTTAGGAATAAAATGATGCCAAGCAGCCTTTTACACTGTGTGCACTAAGACTCTGTGATCTACTGCCATGAATCAGGGCTGTCATGAAGTGCCCTCTATAACAAAACGTGACAACACACGTGAGAACGGGCTCATTTTGTACAAATGACTGATAAATCTTTTTGGTTCAGTGGAATTACGGCCTGATTAATCAGCCATGATTAGCATTTAGCAAAGCCTAATGGAACGTGGGGTCCTGATGTAGGTCTCCTATTTATTTATATACCTTCAACCCGCCCTCGTTTTTCTGAACACATTAAGCTGCCAGTCTTATTGCACTGACAGGGTCAGCCCCACTGTTCATTACATGCCCCGGGGAAGAGGAAAGATGGGCCTGATGGAGAAATCACAGCTCACTGAAAACCTCAGGGTTTATACTTAGCCTCCCTGTAATGTGTCTGCCTGTGTTTCTCCTACGTCTGACTATCTGAGGGTAAAAGTGGAAAGATATATGCATGTAAATGGTAATAAACATACAATAAACATTACATTAAACAATAATAATATCATGTAAACATTTTTAAATAAGGTTGTTTATTCGAACAGTAAAAATTACTTCAGTTTTTTCACTTCTTTACAAATTACATCTTTAAAATAATATTGTAAATATTGAAAAAAAGTGCTTTACAGACAAGGCATAATAGATCAAAGGCACACATAATTGCATTAAATGCAGAAAAAGAGTGGAAAAAACTCTCCGAAAACAACAAATATAAATCAAATATTGGATTTGATTTAGCTCATTTCAAAAGCCAGGGAGATATATCTGCATGTCGTCCGCAAAGCAGCGAAATGATGAGTCGTGATTCCTTATAAGAAAAACCAAAGAGGTAATAAAACAGAGCCCTGAGGAACCCCACAGATGAGAGCGGAAATTATTTGCCATGCTTACTTAGCTGCTTTTCATGTATGATTTGAATACATTTAGAGCTCGCCCCTGGATCCTGACCCAGTCTTTAAGCCTGGTCAAATGTGACACTAAGTTATAAAAGTATTAAAGCTGCACAGTCCCCGTTGTCTACGAGATAAAGATAAACATACCTAAACATGCATACATCCATATACACACTCAATCATACATTTTCTAGATCCATCCAATGTTCTAATGTTTAAACTTATACTGATTGTTATTTCATCCTTAATATTGTACATTTGCTAATAAAGCATCACAGTCTTTCTCTCTAGTCACACCTTTAGTTTGTGCACCATCAAACCTCCTGGGTATGCAGTCGAGTCTGCATGTGTCAGTTTCACTCTCCTTGTCTTTATCTGCCCTCGTTTCCTCACTTCTCCACAACTCTTGTTACTGGGGCTGTAATATTGTTGGTCGGCCCTTGGTGGCGATGCAGTGTTCTCTCCCAGGACTTGAGCAGACCTGAAAATATGGCTGCCAGGAGAGGAGGTGGCAGATGGCTGACAAGGCATTTTTACCCATAACGCCCCAGTAAAACTTTAACTTCCAAGATTTAGTGCTAGCGCTCTGCACTTAGCAAGCTGCAGCCGCTGGCATATTTTTTCAAAAGTCCCAAACTGATGGTTTTGCAAGCCGCGCATAAACATGCTTTATTGATCGCGCTGTTAAAAGATTCAAAGGGTCAGTATCATTTAGCAAGAGACAGTTTTAGAGGACAAATAAAAGCTAAAAATTGTTCAAACATTGAGGCAGGCATCATTGATTTTTAGAGGAAAACACAGAATACTGGATTAAATTATTCATTGTGTCATAATATTGACTGATGACGACGGTCCACAATAATTTAGAAATTTAAAGGTTCCTAGGCAACAATGGCAATTAAGGCATTTAATTCACCCAGTAACAATCTCTAAGGGCCAGGCCGCAGTCATATCTCTTAATTTGTCCTGGACAAGAGCACCATGAAAGTCATGCTCATTTAGGAAATTGTCCAATGAGAAAGCGTTACTCATAAACCATGTACACATTTTATTGTATTCATATCAAACAACATTCTATATTAAACTCGCAGCTGAAAAAAGGTCTTATAATTATTAATCCATTTCTTTCTTTGTTATCCGCTCACATTAAACAATACCTAGTTCTTCACAGAACATAAAGCACCAACACCCCCCCCCCCCCCCACTAATGCACATGAAAGGGTCACAATGAGGACTACATTACTGGTGCAGAGGTTATGCATTGTGTGCTGACTGCAGGGTGTTTGAGGGGCTAATTGGACCCTGGGTGCATGTTAGGAAGCCAAGATGACTGTAGAAGCTTCAAAGTGCCAAGAGATTCAGAGGCAGAAAAAGAGAGAGAGAGAGAGAGACAGTGAGACCGCCCGAATCAGAAAGGAAAAGACCGAACTGAGCCTTCCAAGCCGTATGGAGGTACTGAATGAGGTGGCGTTATTGGACTCAGGTGAGACATGCACACACATCTGTGCGACTAGCCATCCTGGTGTGGTATGTGTGACTGAGATAGAGAGTGTGGGTAAGTGAGTGCCTGCACACTATTTTATACTGCACACATCTGCCAGTGTCTCTTCCTGGGACCCGTAAAAAGGGCTGAACAGAGACGCAGTCATAATCCAGAGCAGCAGACTGAGATAAAGAATCCAAGTCCCTGAATGACTTCATGCATATCTTTTTGTCAATCTAACACTATATCTTTTTTTTTTTTTACTCAAGAAAAGGAAATAAAATTAAAATCACCCATCCTTCTCCTGGAAAAAGAAGCTGTCACACACCATGAAACAGTCAATAATGGAAACACATTAAAGATAACACCCTGACTTGGCTAGTGTGGAGACAGAAAAGATAGAAATAGCTGATTTCTGAAGAGCATTATTTAGCTACACAATTAGGGTAAGTGGTGAAAGTTGCAGGTTAAATCTCTACAACTAATATCAGGCCTTACATGGGATAGTGTTAGCACTTTCACTCTTGCACCAAACTCTGAAAAAAACTCTGTATATTTGCAGGATGAGCGGAACTTGTGGGGGATAATTCACCTCGAAGGAGTGGGGTGGAGTGGTGACGATTATTGCCTGCGATCAGTGCAAGGACATAGACTTTTGGACTTGATATTAGCTGTTCTATTTCAATGGATCACTATTCAAACTTCAGACTTAAATACAGCAACTGATCCCACTTTAGCCTGAGATTCTCTTCTGTACCACAGCTGGCTTTATGGTGTTCAAATTTCATTGCATAACGAGAGAGAAAAATGTGTAGAATTGAGACATGATTTTGTTGCACCGGATATGTGACTTTGATTTCAGGAAAGAGGTTGGGAAAATGAACAATTGTTCTTTTCAACTTTTAATTTAAAGGCTTTATATGCTTTATTTTTTGATCCAGCAGATGTCTCCCTTGAGCACCAGCATGAAACCAAAACAACTTGCGCTGCATTGTTGTGTTAGCATGCTAATGCTAGCGATCTTTATTATGCTCGTATCTTCACACTGCATGTAAATTTACCTGAAATGAGCGTGATCTAGAAACACAGTTAAGCAGTGAGTACAGTATGTTTTTCTTCTTTTCTCTAGTCCCTCAATTAAACAACTTTTATACACGAGGGGAGGAGTCAGCCAGCCGTCCGGGCGATGTAAACAAACTGAAGATAGGACTCTGAAAACTCTGAAAACATCACAGACAGTGGGACTCGGGTGTTACACCCATTGTAGACAGTCATGACTCACTGAGTTATTTTCAGAGGATATACTTGATTTATATTATATTTAAGTGTGAAAAATCACATATAAAGACTTTAAGGCAACTTGGTCCTTAAATAACTAACTAACTAAAAGAGTCCTGCACACAGCAATCTGAAGCCTAAGATCCTTAGGGTGTCATATTTTGACAAGTTATGTTACACAGACCAAGCTGCCTCGATGAAAAACTGGAGCGACACATATGAGCTGGTTCAGTCAGCAACTTGAGCCGCACTGATTTCACACTGACATATGTCATTCTGCACAATCACCTGCCAAACGCATGCTCCCACTTGAGCGGTCTATTTAAGCCTCTCCTCCTGCTGTCATTTCCAGCGCTGCCCTGCATCAGCCTCAACCCTTACTTTTACCCCACAACCAACCTAACATCGACACGCAGCCTCTTATCTCATCACTCCTCAAATATCTGCACGTAGAAACAGACTACCAAGAGTGACCATGTCAGAGTCTAGTAGCCAAACTCAGCTAAGTTGTACTGCTGCAATAAACATTTCAAACCATTAAAAAATGAGTTTGTTGGACTGAAATTTGAGTGTGAAAAAAGAAATCAGGTGGCATCCCTTCATTTTGAACCAGCACTGACAGCTGAGTCCAGCACAGTGGCAGATCTTCTCTCTTATTGTTTGTTTTATATAGTTTTCAGTAGTCACAACTTTCATTTCAATCCAGTATTATATCAGTTAGATTGAGAAAAATCCAGTAAGTCAGATCAATAAGGCTGGGAATCTTTGGGGTCACGATTCGATTCAGAATCGATTTTCCGATTCAAAACTAATCTGGATTAATTTATTCATGTATCCAAAGTCTATTTTTGAATAATACATACTTTAGGATCTACTCCAGTCATCTGTGAGATTGGCTGAATTTCTTGCTGCTCTATTTGGCATTGTACTGAGTTACAGAGCTAGCCTTAGCACTAAGCATGGAGTGACTGAATAACCCCCCCCCCCCAGAAAAAAAAGAAAAATATTTAAATTAAAAAAAGAAAGAAATTGGGAAGTCATGTATCGATTATTAAATCTTAGAAGAAAAGAATCTTGATTATTTTTCCCACCTCTACAGATTAGGTTCCTCCTTACTTTAACTCTCTGATCCAGGTCTACTCTCCCTCCCGCCCACTACGCTCAGCCAATGAAAGGCGTCTGATCCAACCTACACAACAGGGTCCTAAAACGCTGACTAGACTCTTCTCCTCTGTCGCCCCCCGGTGGTGGAATGAACTTCCAAACTCCATTGGATCTGCAGAGTCCCTCTGCACCTTTAAGAAAAAGCTAAAGACCCAGCTCTTTCATGAATACCTACTAACTTAATGATGATGGTCTCCATATTATTGATGATGATGATGGTAATGACGATGGTTTTTGTTTGATAACGATGATTTATAAGATGGTTTCTATACTGATTAGAGCTCTCAAGAACTGCCCTCAATGTTGTGCTTTGCCTCTGGTCACTTCCTGTCAGCACCTGTGTGTCCAATCAGACTCAAAGCTGATCGTTTGCTCTTACTGACATTGTTCCCTTTTTTCTAGATCCTTGCTTGTGTTGTACTTACTCTCTGATGTACGTCGCTTTGGATAAAAGGGTCTGCTAAGTGAATTGAATAGAATAGGTTGGCCATGCTATAAAAGGGTGTGAAGTACACATTTATTTTGCTTGTAAGTAAATATAGGTACTTGATCAGACTCACCATCTACAGGTATATGGAAATCAAAGGACTCAGATCAGAGCTCATAAAACATGAAATAACCTGTTAGCTAATGTCTGGTTATTTTTGGTCAACTGAAACCACCCAGTAGATGTTATGGACTCCTAAGTTATTACAATTAACATGCAAACACATCACATGTGTAGTCACCATATAGCTGCCATAGCAGCAGTTATTGCAGTCGTTTTTAAGTAAGAACTACAAAGGTTCACCTACAGAATCCACAGAAGAAGGAGCAGTCTATGGTCCAAAGTTGCAGACCAGCTGCTCTTGCACTCTCCAATATCTCCATGCACACCTCCACATACTCATCTAACACCTAAGAGAAATGGGCTGCCCTGCTGGCCCCAAACATCGCATTGGATGCAATGCTTTATCTCCACGCATTAACACGATAGAAAACTATGAATACTAGAATCTTATCTCAGCCACATATTACAAAGAGCATTCATCATGAAGCACATTATATATGTATCATGTCAGCAGAGGGAAAAGATGGTCCGGGCAAAATCCCATTTACCTGCACCAGTGAAAGGCCTGTTGTATTGTCCACATCTTAAATATGAAAAAGATTTATAATCTCATCCAATTCATCATCTCACATCCCTTACCCATTTTTTGTTGCCATCCTGGGTCTGAAATTAACTTGCTCTCCAGAGCTCGGAACTTAATAGGATAAAAATATAGAGAAATATCTCTTGGAAAAGAGGCTCTTGGAATCAGTAAGATGTACAATATATATTAAGTGAGTGTGAAGCTGTGATGTGCAGATTGATAAATGTGCTGGAATTACTCACTGCTTTCTCTTTTAATAATTCTGTCATCCTTACCCACCATTTGACCATTACACTATTGCAGTCATTTTTCGTAGGAATAGGTAATATCATCAGTCATTATAATCATTTAATACATCTTTTTCTTGCCCTCTCTCTTACTTTGGCTTCCGCTGGTGCCAAGTCCTGTATCTAGCAGGTCCTCACGGTAATACATTTCACTGGTGGGCAGTGACATTGGGCTTCTCGCCATGTAGAATTAGAAGGACCATGTATGGGTGGTAAAGGGATGTGTACAAATCTAGCGGGAAGGTTTAAAAATTGGATGTGTCAAAGTATCATTATTTGACTTTGTCTGGATGTTTCCTACCTTTTGATTCGCTGGGCTTCATCCTGTAGAGTCCTTAAGATAGTCGTCCGCCTCGGCCACTTCAAAAGATGAACAGAAAAATCATCAATGCATTTAACAAAGCGAGTCAATGAGATAAGATCTTTTGCATCTTTGCATATGCAGGGCTTTATATTGCTATATTCTGTGACCTATTTTACATAACATAAAGAACTTAGATTAGTAATGTTATATAGGCTTTACTTCATATCTAAGAAAAAAAAGAAATCCAAAGTACAGCTTTTGCTTCATTGTTCAACACCAGACAACAGAAAAAGTCAAAAAGGGATATCACAGAAGAAATGAGACTAGCAGATTAGGGAAACACACAAAGGGAGGAAGTAAGTCGAGACATGATTCACCGGGGCAAGAACTACAAAATAAAACAGGAAAACACAAAAAAAACTACACTTGGAATTAATATGATAAAAAATACACACTAAGGAAACAAGAAACAAGAAGATAGAAAACGACCAAATAAGACAGGAAGTGACAACTAAGCAATACCAGCTTCCCTCCAATCAAAGGCTGGCGCGCACCATTAGCGTTTCGTTTCCCCAATCAAGAGTGGGCACCTGCAGCGAAGCGCAAAGACAGCCGTTCCATTAGTTCTAACTGGCCAAAGTTATTAAGAAACCTATAAAAAAAATATTGTCGGACAAAAGGCTGGACACAAGAAATACTTATTATCTTATTTTGTCTGTTTGTGTTTTTCTTGAGTGCATGTTGGAGCTTTCCTTTCTGTTTAATGGTGCGTTCACATAAATCCCTATACAAAGTTCAACAGTAATAAGTGCAGATACATGGAAAGTGACCGTGTGTTTTGCTGTATGTAGTCGACTTTGAATCTGGAGCAGATGCTTACTGACTTCAGCAGGAGGGGTAAGAGAGTGAAGAGCACAAAGACACGCACACAGTATTCTTACACCTCCTTAAAAGATGCTGCAGAAATATACTCAGTTAATCTTCCTCCCCTTTGATTTGATCGGGCCTGATAAATACAAGGGGACTTAATCAAGCTTAAAAATAACAAACAAACAAATAAAAGAGAGGTCCTGGGAGAACTCATTAGAAGCCTTGTCAAACTCCAAGAGACTACATAATTACATTACCAAAATAAAAATGCAAAGCTTTTTCATTTGTATTTGCTCTTCTTTCGGAATAACTGCTGAACTAAGGTCATTGAAACTTTCACTTTCATTCCTTTGAAAAGTTTGATTGAGCAGAGAGGCCTCAGCTCTCTGCAGCCTGTTCTTCCCCGAGCCTCCGTTTTTCGCCGTAATACTTTTGAACCACGAGGGAAAAAAAAAAAAGAGCGTGTTGTGATGACGCCCATCAATATGAGCGGAGCAAGAGGAAGATGAAAAACACATGCACTTCCTTCCCCTTCATTAAAAGACAGAAAATCAGGCCCCGGCTGACAAGGAAATGAAACAACTTGAGCAAATTTCTATAAATAAATCTTTTTTTTTGTCATTTTAATTACCGGATCAACAGCGGCTCAGATGAACAGCCAGGCCATCAATCTTTAATTAATGTCACGCTTTGCGGATCGCAGCGATGCTCGGCCTGATCGAAAAATAAGCCCAATGATATTTCTATTAAGAGTTTGTTTTATTAATAATGCGTCAGGCCTTTAAAAACATGTCTCTGGGATAGCCAATCACAGCGAGACGACAGACAGTTTTATTCAGATTTAGCTCTTACACGCTCACACTTACACACATCTGCTTAATGATTTTTTTTTCTTGCACAATTTCACCCACCATATCTCCCTTTTTTTTTCATATCCCCTTTCCCAGTCTGGATTTTTACACTTACAGCTGACTCGTGTTTAAATGAAAGCCCGAATACAATCTTATCAATTGTCCTATAAACATCAAGTCTAAAGCTGTTACTCCAAAACAAGTTTCTATTATAATTAATACATTTTTAGAACCCTGCTAAGAACTGAAGCTATGATTTTACTGGTTTAAAACAGTTTCCTGTTTCATATTTTAAACAATGCATGGAGGATTCAGTGCAGTGTACTTTAAAACAAATGCAGGTTAACTGGCACATTGTGGGAAAGGCAGCAGCACAATAATAAAGCTGTTTCTTAGTCAGCTGCTGGTAGGGAGATACGGCCGATGAAAGAGAAAAGATGCAAAAAAAGGTGCAACAGTCTTCATACCTATGAGGGAAGATTTCATTTGTTTCTGTCTTAATGTTTCTACTCTATTGTAAAGGTTTGACCTCAAACTGACTTGTAAAAATGCTGAAATGTAATGTTAAGTGTCCAGGTCAAAGTAAATTAAATCTAAATAGAAATACAGGTTTCTCTTCATTTGTGGTTCTTGTAATGAGATTAAAGGTCAATTCAAACAGTTAGAGCACTGACTCTCATAGAGTATCATTTAAGCCTCACCCCCCCACCCTCCTCCTCCACACCACACTAAAGCTACCCTTCCCTGGACTCAGAGACCCCCCCCGCCCCCCGCACTGGCTCTCATAATACCCATAACTTAGTGCAATATACCACTGTATTTATTCAGCACCTTTCACTTTCAAGTTCATTGCATACTGTATATAAAAACGTATTATTCAACTGTATTTAGTTAAATAATAGGGATAGTATTTGTATATTTTGTATATTTGTATTTTTCTTCTTGTATATTTACTGATGTTAGGCATCTACAGACTTTCTCCAACAGTATTTCATTGTACTTGTACTGTGACAATAAAGATATGTTATCTTATCATTTTGGCCTAATGTGTATATATTTATTGTGAGGTTACTCTGGCTTCTAGTTTCACGGTTTTGTTATATGTCAGTATTTCAATCAGGAGAGACTTCACTTTCTTCAATCAACAGTACTTCATTATGCAGGTTTTTTGAAAAGTATTTGAAATATGTTATTTCAATGAGGCTCCATTGTGTTGTCTTCATGTATTCAAATGAGTAGTGAGGCCTTAAATCTGATGTGATGTGTCTAAGAAATTAAATATGTTTTATATTTTTTTTATAGAACAAATCTTTTATTAAATCTAAAAGTTTGTTGGTATCCTGCATTTTAGGCGCTGTGTTTATCACAGGAACTGAAATAAGTTGTGTGTTAAGACAATGCCGGCTTAATGGATGTCACTAAAGTTGGGTCTCCTCTGCGCTCGTGTTTCCTTAAATGTTTTCCTCCTCAGAGCTCTCAGGGAAGTTGTTGTTGTTGAAGTGCTCTTGACCTGGATGCTACAAGCTTTTGTTGTCGGGCGATTTCTCTTCCATCCCTCCCAAGATGAATGCGAGCAGTTTATTTTTAAGTCATCAATTACTCAAACTTGGCCCCAGCCATGTCTCTGCTTCCATCCGAGAGGAGCACCTTTCTGTCCCGGGTGGGGAAAATGACAACCTTTGTCTTTTTTAAGGGCACGTTGTGTTATTCTGTGTGCCTTATAACACACAATAGCATGTGATCTTTCTGTGTCTCCCAGTTTCTTTTTTTTTTTTTTTTTTCTGTCTTCTTCTTTTGATAGCAGCTAACCTCTGGGTCTGCATGTAGCATCTCATAAATCTTTCACTCTCATACCCTGTGTCAGCGATCACAGGAGGGTGTGCCATTACAACTCTGGTTTGCTGCTCTATGTAACTCTGGCTGCGGACCGCGGTCTTCTCTCGAGCAATGTGTACAGCTTTACAGCGCTAGTTTACACACCAGCCTTCAGCTAAACAGAAGCTAGTTAGCCTGTTTCTGTACTCTATGGTCCAAAGGCTGAGGCTCAGAGACTGAAGAGGACGTTGATGGATGAAGCTCGGAAGAGAAAAAGAGAGAGTGACAAAGCAGGAAGCTACTGGATTAAATAAATGGGACAGGCTTTTACATGTTGGCAAGAGCTTGGCGAATCAGTAGGCTTCAAGTCCATCGCTGAGCTGGCTCTATCTATGCGTGTTTTTCGACAGTTGCACTAAGAGACCTTTGGGGGGCGCCAAGGTGCACAGAACCAAATTTCTCCATGACGTTGCGGTAAAGCAAAAACATACTGACCTGAATACCAACTTGCTTTGAACAAAGAAAATGTGTTATACTTGCCCTTTAAAATGGCATTGCTTACTCCAGACTCCCACTGCTCGAAGGTACTTATCATTAAAAGTTTTAAACAAAAAATTGCAAATTTAAGAAAATCAGGACGACTGAACAGTTATTATTGTACAAGTTGAGAAAAGGATGAGACATGTGGAATGTCTTTGGCGATTAGACCCCCATCAGGATCATTGTGAAGGAAGGATGCAGGAGGACATGAGGAGGTAGACGTTGGCATTTATAAGATGGACTCAAGCTGACTGGGTTGGTGAAGTGTTGGAAAGGATGGCACTGAAAGGAAAAACTGAAAGCAGCAGAGAAGAGAAGAGATTTTAAAATGGACAGAAGCAGTATTGCTCAATACAGGCCGAGGCAAATATGATGGTTTTATTATTTAAAACTGTAAACACCCATAATAATCTGATCAATGGAACAGGAAGGGACAGAGAAAGAGAGGTATACAATGAGCTAAATGAATGCTCTGCATGACTAAAGTTACTGATCAGGGACATGTTTCTGGTCTTGGGCGCTAGAATCCAGTGTCCTGGGCCTCCATCGACTCTCGTAATAAGTTGCATGCATGCATTTGCTCCTCTTCAAACCAAGAGATAGGAGCTTTGATGGGCCCGGGAAAGAAAGTGTCCATGGACAGATTACACACCACCACCTTGTGACGGCAGCAGAGGGATAAAGAGACATAAAGAGTGAGTCATGCAGTGTCACTGGATCAGAGCATTGACTGTTAATAACGATGTTTCAGAGCAGCAGACCAGACTATCATGAGTCAGCAGTTTTTCCCCCCCCCCCCGTTTTTTTCTCCACAGACTTTAGGTAACATATGCCTGTAAGTACACATGTGTGTATGGTGTTGTTTGATGAGTACGTGTAGTAGAATGTTTCCTGCGTTAAATGCTAAAATGTTAGCCAGTTAAAGGCATTTTCCAGTATGTGTTAGCATCAAGCTAACAAACTAGGAGATTCATCCCGGTCAATCTGTGAGAAATGTAGCCCACCTTGGAGAACAATTCACCAACCGCAACTGCTTCTTGTATAATTTTCTGTGTACTATAGCCTCTTTTTTAAAATCTGCATGCTTCTGTTTGTGTATCTGACTATCAGCTACAAGGATTTCACTGGACACTGGATGGTAAAATAACAGATCTCTTCAGGACACTTAAAGATCCTCACTTTAATATATTCATTTTTTTAAGGTGTCTAAAGTTAACAAGCTTTTGTTCAGTCATTTGGTCAGAAGTTTAAGAAGATAAATTAAGTAATACAATTATAACTTATCAACGAATAGCCGAGCAAACTCATTGATGCAAAGAAAGACGCCTAATATTTTCATCAGATACAACTAGTGTCTTCTAAATTTGATCAGTCTTTTTGTTTCTGTTTAAGGAAATAAGGAAAAGTATTCTTCATCTTTAAAAGTAGGTCTTCTGATGGACTTCCTGAAGAGGTGCTGCCATTAGTGCATTTATCCGCAGACAAACAAGTGTTTGTGTCCAGGATCATAACAGTGGTGGAAGTTTCTCTGAGCTCCTCAGAGGCCGTATGGACTCGAGAGCGAGTGTGAGTGTTATAGGAGCACATCCTATACAGCAGCAGTACAGCAGCACTTTGCATACTATTTTCCTCTTCATCTGCCTGATATTTTGGTTCCTAATGAAATCACACACAAATCGCCCAAAGTGCTGACAACACAAGCTAGCAAGGCCAGAAAGCCAATCCTCCCAGGGCTCCATTTAGATAGCAGCTAAAAGGGGGGGGGTGCTCTTAAACTAGATTTGATTCTGTTGTCTTTCTCCGGCGTTGCTGCTCTCTGCCATGGCTGCTGTTCGGAAAAAAAGCTGGAAAAAAAATAAATAAATAAAAAAACAAGAACAAGAAAACAGGAAGGAAACCCCAGTGAGTTAATCTTAATCCGAGTTTTGGACAGAGAGTGGAGGAAAAGACAGAAAAAAAGAACGAGGAGCAGACACATGGTAAACTTCTTTGCATCTCAAACCGTAGCCGCGGCGATATTTTCCTCCCAAAATGACACTTTAATTAAACAAATTACTGCGCCTCAGGAGAAGGACCTTCAAGAGTGCGATAAGGCTGCAGGAAGATAAAAGCCTTATAGGCAGTGTTTATCAGAGACGCGGGGGTTTAAACCTTTAATAGGTAATGCCCAGATAAGTAAGCCTTTGTGGTGTTACTGGCGCAGAGATATTTTACGCAGAGGAGCTTACCAAAGAGAGGGGAAAAAGAAGCTTGATCAAACCAAACGACTTAAAGAGTCGCTGATTAAGAACAGCAGAGAAAAGAGGGACAGAAAAAAGTGTCCCTTCACTAAACTCTCCTCTTTTATTCATGCACACATTTCGGTTGTGCAGCAGACGCCGTTGAGATTGAGCTCTTACAGTCTTTTCTGTTGGGTGTAACCTTGGCTTGGATGTGGTTATATGCTTCTTTATTGTTATAAAACAGCATTTGTGATAACAGTCTTACCAATTTTCATGGATTAACATGAGAGCAAACATTTCAGTGCGTGCATCCTGGTAGAAATATCAACTTCAATATATACAAAGGGAGGAAAAAAAGAGGAAACTTTTAGTCGTTTCATGGCATAATATTCATCTCATGGTGGTGACAATGAAAGTCTGTCTTAGTATAAGTGGCCAAAACCAAACAGATATATAGAAATAGAGTCTGGGTTGGTTATTCAAACTGTTAAAGCTTAAGACATTGAGGAGCATCCACTAAAAAAGACTAACACATTTTGCATATCGGCTGTCTTATTTCCTTTTAAGATCTGCAAGTTTAAGCTGCATTATTCATTCATTTCTGCATGAGCAAAGGCTGAAAGTACAGCGTTTGTCTTTCTGCATTTTTTTCCCCTCCATTCAAATATATTAGCAAAGCCGACAGTTAAAGTTTTCATAAGATCTGGGAGAGATGGACATGTCTGTCAGTGATACAAAGGGATGAAAGAAACACTTTATAATTACCCTCTCAGCTGAAATTGTACTTTTTCAATATATTGAAAAATCTCACCAGAGCTACTCTGAAATTTAGACTAATGGCAAAACCAGAGAAAAAGTATAAATATTTGTTGTGGTAATTTCTGGAAAACATCAAGGGCCCGATCTTATGATCCAGTGCAAAGTGTCTTTGCACGCAGATGTCTTTCCTATACGCCTCTTAAGACAGTTGTCTTAATTCCCCTCGCCAACTTAGTTTTTATTTATTTTTTAAGATTATTTTTTTCTCTCTTCTAATGAGACCAAGACTGAATGACTCAGGTACAACTGAACATTACACTCCAAGCGCTGACATACTCTGTGAGCGCCACAGTCCATCAGCACTGACAATATGCCGCCATCCACTGCCGCCATCCACTGCCACTTCAATCAATGATTGTGTATCACAGCGGGCGCCGCGGCCCATCTCCGGAGCGTGCCAGCAGCGCCGCTACGGTCTGCTGCGTTTCAAATATGCTGCAAGTCTATTTTCGGCGGAGTACGCTGCAGGGTCGCGACAAGCTAGACAGAATTTAACAACCCAGACAGGAAGTCAGAGAAGAAGAGCACGCGGTCAATTTCAAAATAAAAGACAATATACTGATCCACTGATACAAATCGTCCTCAGAAAGACAAAGCAACATGTTGTTTGCACGTTTTCCTCTTTATTCCTGTGTGATCTTGTCGTTCTCCTGTGATGTGTGTACAGCTGCTCATGGCTACGCTCCTCTGTGCTCGCGTGCAAGAAACGGATCTAGTGGGGCACGTGCTATCCGAGGGAGCAAAACCGTGGCGCTGACGAACCACGCTGCGCATGGTTTATGTGTGAATTGGGGGTGAAGCACGGTGCAAGATAGCTTCACATTCTGAAGGAAAATATGATAAGACTGATCAGGGTTGTCGGAAAGCTGGACGAAGTACAGTGGAGATTTAATTTATTCCCCTAAATTAGTGAAAATGTAAATTGTCCCAGACGAAGACTCGATGAAAACGATGATCAAAGACGTTACATAACCTCTGATTTAAAAGAGAGAGACAGAACAGGAACAGGCATATTTCTATAACTGATGCCAGAAGAATCTACACGAGAGGCTGCGCTCCTGCTGGCTGCAGAGTTTGTCTGAACACTGTTCATGTGTTTTAGGTTAGAGGAGCATGTGGAACGGTTACACTACAAGACACCATTAACCTGACCCAGTGTGTCAGAGAGAGAGAGAGAGAGAGAGAGAGAGACAGAGAGAGAGAGAGAGAAAACAATAAAGGAAAAAAAGGATAAGTGTCAGTCACTGCTGTTGGTGCTTTAACCTCTGAGACACACACAGCAAACATGCAGCGTTTAAACTACACCAAAGAGCTCTGCGGTGAGTTAACAGTCCCCCCTGAGGGAGGGGGAAAAGTGCTGCAGACTATCGGATCACTTCCTGTAGATACCCCCCCCCCCCCCCCCCCCCCCAACCTCCTCCTGTGTATTAAGGGGAGGTATATGCCCTGAATCCAACCCTATTTTCTCTCATCAGAGGGACTGCAGACCACCATGAAGAGCGTTCAAAGACCTCTGGTGGTCATGGGAAATCATCTCCCTCTGTAAATGTTTTTTTTTCTTTCTTATTTCCTCCTTTGCTTCTTCTTTTTTCTTCAAAGGACATGCCTCGCTCGCTCTCCGTCGAGGCAAATCGAGTCATGCAGGACTGATAGTGCGCAGAAAATGAGTCGAATGCAACAGCTGCATAAAGTGTATAGAGCGACGCTCCCGCTCATGCTCATTTTCATTTTAGCACATAATCATTTACATTACAATCAGGAGCAGTGTTTTTTTCTTTGTTTTTCCCCTCACTGGGGGTGTTCTCTCTCTTGAGCGTTTTTGATGAATAGAACGAATGCATCATCAAAATGCTCTCTCCTCTCCGATCACACATATCCATTATTCAGAAGATAAAAGCGAGCATGGAAAAGAAGAAGGGGCTTGGTTTTGTCAATGGCAGCCCTGGGCACAGACAGTTCTCTGCCTGTCACATACCTGCCGCTGCCACTTCCCTTTAGCATAAGCAAGCGTGAAATGTTTACTTGAACACATTTCTGAAGGAGAGCGTGGAATGGGAGCTGGCACGGGCTGCATAGGAGGAACGCCGATGTGACAGATATATAAAACAGGGTGAATGAGAGAAAGGCGGAGGATGAGAGAAGAGGACACAGGAAGCAAAAGTGTGTGTGTGTGTGTGTGTCGATGTGTGTGTAAGAAAGTGAAAGAGCAACTGCCATGTTGTACCAGTTTCACAGGCGAGGTGAGCGTTCAGTGTGGGATAAATCCAACCTGATGCTCCCCGTCCGTGTGCCTTCAAAGTGTGCAAGGCATCGCCATGCTGTTCACGTCACAGGACAGGCACACATTAGCTGTCAAACTCCTCTTTCATCTCGCAACTTCAAAGAGGCCCATTGATTACTCTAAGTGGCCATTACCAAACATCCAAAGTCTGCCGCCTCAGTCAAAGGCAAAACCCACTGACAAAAGAGGAGGGCAAAAAAATCATCACGAGGCTGAGTTTTCCAAGCAGGATGGAGGGGACTGAAAGACGTCAGCAGAGCCAGGAGACAGAATGAAAAGGGAGATAGCACCAAAGAAGACAAAAACATCACTTGCACAAAACAGCAAACAATAAAAATGACAAGCACTCGTGTGTTTGTGTGTGTGTTTGTGTGTGTGTGTTTGTGTGTGTGTACAAACAAGGCGCTCTTGTAGAAAGCGTGGTAGACGAGTGATGTTGAACACGGGATCCCCTGAGAATCTCCCCCATGATAGCACAAGACAACGGAACAGAGCCGAGCCGCTGTCTGCCGACAGACTCACACAGCATCTGGATCTGAGCGATGGAGAGAGAGGTGGAGAGAATAGAGATACAGACACATACAGACAGGAGACGCTAGACTGTAGTCAGAGCTGCAGAACACTCCTCACTATCCACTGACTGCTGACAAGCTTCCTTGTTTTTTTTTTGGTACAAAATACAACATTTTTTTGTGTGACCAGTTGGAACAATTGAAATGAATGATACTCCATCCACCCATGATCTAAAGCGCTTTTCACCTTTTACAGTTCTTTGGATTGTGGGAGGAAACCTCGGCTTTCAGGGTAGAACACGCAAACTCAAATCAGAAAATCAGGTTCGTAAATGGACTTGAGCTTGTATAGCGGTTTACTAGTCCTCAGACTTCATTGCATGCCACACCTACACATTCACACACTGATGGTAGAAGCTGCTCTGTAAACGCACCATCAACTAATCCCATTCATACACATTCATACAACACCGACGAAGTAGCAGGAGCAATTTGGGGTTAAGTGTCTTGCCCAAGGACACATCAGACATGTGGCTGCAGGAGCTGGGGATTGAACCTCCTACCTTCCGGTTAGGAGATAACGGACTCTACCGTTGAGCCACAGCCGCAATCTGTTTTTCAGATGAGACAACGAAACATTTTTAAGAACATACAGTATATTTAAAGGTAACTAATCTAATTGGATGTTAAGTTATTCAAAGCTAAAAGGGAGTAGTAGTAGTAGGTTTTGTGCCTCAACATAACCAACTTCCTATCACGGTGAAAAGTGATCAACCTCACACATTTGTCTGCAAACTTTATTTTGAAAATCTGACTTCATTACGCTCATGAGTTATTGCTAGCTGGACTTTGTTGTTTTGAAAGTCAAAAGTAGAGGTACCAGTTTAAAATCTTCTTGACTGCAGGACCCTGCACATGCTGATCGGTGCCTTTGGACCAGTTTTGGAAGTGAAAAAGCAATAACATGAAATACAATGAAGACATCTGTCAGTATAGAGGGACACCAGGTTCAAGACAAACTCACATCTAAATCAGCAGAAAGCTTAATAATTTAAGGCGTTCTTTTATTTGAGTTAAAGTGACATATGTCATTGTTACAACTTCCCCCTTAGTGGAGACAATTGACACTCTAAATGACACCTTTCTAATGCAAAGAACTAACATTTGATCAGCACCAGCATGTGATCGAAACCTGAAATCAGTGTAGCAACAATTTCTACTGCTTTCATATTTACTCACGTTTGATCCATGTGCCTTATTTACATGAACAACATAATACCAGCCTTCACAACATGTCACTTGATCATGTGTGCTGTCCTGATGATGTCACTTCTGCAGGACTATGGCCGGGAAACAATAACAATGATGCAAAGTAATTCTGTGTGTGTGTTACTGGAGAGAATGTGCCCGCAAACCCATCTGAACAATATGTGTGTCTATTGGTCATCAGAGGGACATTTGGTGAGCTGTGTGTGTGTGTGTGTGTGTGTGTGTGTGTGTGCATGTCAGACATCTCCATCCCTGTGGCAGGGAGGAAACACTGATTTATCTGTTGTCATTAAACTGGTTCCATTATTACTGTGCCCTGCTCTCCTATTTCAGCCTGCAGCACAACACACACAGTAACTATATACCTTACACCTGCAGTGCCACAAGCCACTGCTTGTACAACAAACACACTGATCCACATTGCAAAATTGGCACGGTTAAAAGTGTAGTTCTGCAGTTTTGGTTTCAATGGTCTTACATATTTCAGTTTGTGAATTTATCTCAGCTTTTTGAACTCATCACAGTCTTGTAACGGTAATCTAATTATTACTCAAATATTTATTCATAAACAGAGCTGTGGTCGTCTGTGAATTAACCCTCGTCTCTTTCTCTGTAACCAGTTGTTACCTGTAATTATTAATATTTTTTTATAGGTAACTCTGGCTGTAATGACCCGACACAGCTGGTACCTGACTGAAGCCCCCTTACAGCCAACATTCCCCAAAATTGTAAAATTTTGGGGAATATGACTTATATGACGCATTATATTTAACTTTTTATTTTTTAAGCAGGCTGGCGCGAACAAAATGCCAATACAAAACGCAGAGACATGCATTTTCAAGGCCATGAGTGTAGCCTCCACTATGACCCATTGCACTCGACCTGATGCAATTGAAAATTCACCCCTTGTCTTTGTGTATTGCAAGCGACCAAATTGCTGCCCAAAGTGTATTGGGATACATTACGACACAGAACAAGCTGGTGAAACCACGTTTTAACAGCTTTTCTTTCGTATTAGGTCAAAATCCTGCATTTAGACAAAACATCGGTATATTAACAACGTTACCTTGTTGAGTCCTGGTTTGATTGAGAAGACGCCTCACTTTAGAACTACAGTGTCCAGTAGAGGGCTTTGGGTCAGTACAACTATCAACGTTAACGTTTGCTTAGAGCTAAACTAGCGTACCGCTAGGAAGACCACACATGTTGAACATAGATGGTACTGCATACTGTAGAGCTGCTGCACAGAAACTGCACGTCATGGACTTTGCTACACATTTTTTAAGGAGAAAACAGCTTAAACTTCCCCCTTGTGACCCCGACATAGACCGCATCGTATATATCAGTGTGCTTATATTCCACATTTTAAAGAATGTTACTCAACCGTCTTAAACTCTGGTTCTGTTCCCCATGTTTATATTACAAAAGCTTTACAAGTCTAATAAAAGCAGTCTAATCTGTAATGGAAAATCTCAGTCCTGCTAAGATATTAACGACTCAAAGTCTTTTTTTTATTATTTAACAAATACAAATTGAGGTTTGGAAAAGCACAAAGGGTAAGTATGATCAGAATCCATTGGTCCGTCGGGGGATTTGAATAATGAATGAAGGTTACAAAGTAATGCCGGCTGTAAATTGAACCAGTTAGTCTGAGCACAAACATAAGTCATTTACAAACATTCAGAGTGCTGTCTGGAGTTAAGAAGAAACCCTGTCCTTGCTCACTGGTTTAAAATGTACTAAAATGTAATGTGTTAGTTTTCACACAGCTGTGGTCATTTTTCTGCATTAAGACATATTTTTTTCAGATGTCAAGATTTGGAAATATTTTCTAGTAATACAGAGATGCCTGATAAAGTTTGTCCAGGCCTTTGTTTCTGGGTTATAAAGGAAGAATGTGTGACTTTTTGATTCATTAGATGTCACCCTTGAGCACCAGCATGAAACCAAAACAAACTGCTATTTGGCGACACCTCTGCTATTCTGAATCCTCAGCTCTCAAACAGTGACACACCTCCAACCCCTCTCCACTCGCATATGCACAAAGGAGTTATCAATTAGAACGCACCATAATTAAGCACCATTAAGTGCAAGCGGCGGACAAAATCGTCTTTTTGTTGTGTTAGCAGGCTAAAGTTAGCACACTTTGGTTAGCTTCACAGATCAATTGACACAGAATGACGAGATCTAAAGGCACTTAAGTGACAACCAAAAAAAGCAGTGAGTATGTTATACTACTTTTCTCTAGTCCTTGAATAAAACAGCTTTAAACATGATGTAAACACAGCTCCGACAACAACACAGCTGACGGGACTCGAGCTTCTCACTCAAAGACAGTCATGACTCACAGATATTTACAGAGTTGATTTCTTCTATATATTTATGTAGATAATGTTGCACATTCTTCCTTTAAGTCTTAACTCTATCACCAGTTCCGGCTTTATCGTTTACAGAGTTAAATGAAACAAATTGATTAGTTTCTTATTTATCCCAGTCTTTTTCAGTTTTCAGCATAAACCCACTGTGGAGGACTTGTGTGTTTGCAGGGGTTGAGCATACTTTCTGCAGAATGCATGCACGTGAGGGTTCCCCTCATGAACGATGGGAGATGTTCTAACACTTTTATGATTTGCCTACTACAACCTCTCCAAATGCACAGCCTCCAGAAATGTGCTGCTGCAGCTGCATGCAAAGATGTGTCTTCAGCAGAATGATGGGACACTTTAAGTGCTACCACTGTATACAACACGGTGCCTTCTTACAGATTAAACACCATCACAATGCAGCATGATACAGGTTATTAGGAGGATGAAGAAGTAGCATATTAGAAGTGAACATCATTTTTTTTGTTTGGGCCTAAAGACAGACTGTAGGGGACCATCAGAAAATGATGTTTATGACACTGGTGGTGTGTTAGACATTTTTGCAAATGAATGTTTTCTGCGTAGAGAACATTCCCATATAAATGTTCCTGCATGCATCATGTGCTGTGGATAATTATACAGTAAGTGGTCACACTTGGTAGCTAGTCCATCTAGTTGCACAGAGAGCTGCACACAGACTTTGATTTAAATTCTTACCCATTCATTTGACCAACCACCACTAAACACCAAAGAGTAAATCACTGAGTTTAACTTTTATTTAAAACCATTAACCAAAGGCTGTTTATGAATGTGAAGGGATTTGAGGGGTTGATTCTTCCCAATAAAAACATTAACATTAGATGTTTTTTAGATAGACCTTTACGATGCCAGCTCAATAGAGGACGGTGACTGTTCCTACATTTGTTCCTTTATTCAGAGGTTAAAAGTAAGAAATGAAGTAATGAGGTCCAGCATGAAGTTACAACCTCCAATGACTTGTTTTGGTTTTAGTTTAAGGACTTTTTCATTTATTTATACACTCACAAATAAAGAGGTAATTAATTTGCTTAATTCACATGTTGTATAGTAAAAAGCTGTAATTACCACTCTGAAGATACACAGAAGCTGAACTCATAGAGTATCATGAATGTTGTTAGTGTTAGTAAGTTAAAATTAGTTCCACACTGGTGTATCACTTTTAGTCAAGAAAAAATACAACCAATTGTTTTTACAACAACAGAGTCACTCTATGGCTACAGCTCGATCAGGCCATTTAATTGGACTACTGTCATTATCCCCGTCAACAAGCACCCGACTCTTATGTCCGACTCTGCTACAGTGGTGATATGCTGCCGACTCAGGAGATGTTGAGCAGACGCCAAACGTACAAATGAGGCGTCAACATGCAAAAAGAAAATCAATCCCCATCCGCATCATCTACGTGTTAATTGGCTTTCTAGTGAGTGGGGAGAGTGGGGGTCACTTATCATGTTGTGTCTAGGTTCCCCTATATCAGGGACATAAACAAGTGGCGAACAAGATAGTATTAGCTAAGGTGAAGAAAAGTTCAGAAGAAATGGCCAATTGTGGGCATACGTGCATCCTATTCAAACAGGGTTGGGACTTTTCAGAAGTGTGAAAAGGGCGAGAAACAAATGAATATGGTCAAAGCCTATGTGGGTTATATGGATGGTTTTACCATTTAGACAGTGATATTCACCTTCAAATAGTGTAGTACTGTATGTGAGAAATAGAGAAATATCATTATAGAGAAGGAACATATGTATTAGCATTTAAATAATCACACAGTATGGATCTGTTTGTGTGTTTCCACTCTCTGACTGCCACCTCCCAAACCCCCACAGCTCCTAAACTGCTTTCTCTCAGACGTTCTCTATATGTTGTACGTGGCAGATCCTGGAGGCAGATGGCACTGCCAGACATGTATATATTTTATGTGCCTACCCCGCCCACACTCACAGGCTTGGGATGCTAAAAAGCTCGTAAAAAAAATCAAAGATCAGCGGATAGAGCTAATAATATAATCATTGGGAACACCTGCAAAGTTGCAGATGGGTGATTTCAGGCCGACGCTTCGTCAGTTGCAAGGTCCCTCCCACCCATATGGGAGAGCTGGGGCAGCGGGGACGCTGTCACTCATCCTCTCTCCCTTCATGCCACACACACACACACACACACACACACACACACACACACACACACACACACACACACACACACACGCATATGAAAGGTGTTAATTTTCATTTACGTCTGTGGAGATATATAAATAACTGTGCTGCAGTGGAAAAACTCATACACTAGGCCCAGATTAAATTAAAAGCATCATCGGGCCAGTTATTTGTGCCACTATGATTAGATGCCAATATACCAATCCATCTTCAAATTCTACTTGTTTTTAATGAATATCTAGTCTATTTTCATTTCAAATGCCTCTTTGGGGACACATTACAGAATGGCAGTGAGTCATATATAACAGACTTTTGATAACCAGAGTCGGGATGCCAACAAAAAGAGGATTATAGTGCACATGATCTGCATGGGTCCAAATATTCCGGAGCCTGAAAAATGTATTTTGGCATCTGCAATTTTGAACCTGACATGTACAGGGACAATCCCCGGTTCAAATCTACTATATACCTTTTTGGGAGGATGCCAAGTAGGAATCTCCTGAAATTCAATTCAATTTTTTTAAAGTTTGCAAATGAAGGGAAGAGCACATCATGAAACAACATAACCAATTGAGAGTACACTGATGATTTCACACACATCTTTTCTTAAGCCAATGTGTTAACTTTCATGCGCCCCAAGTTAGTCCCATCTCTTCCATTGGGAAGGAGCAAATCCCCATGTGCAACCTAAAACAAGAGTCAAAGGAGGCCCCATTTTTGCACCCCAGACCTGAAATATGTGACCAATCAGTAACTTTAGACAAGTAGAAAGTTCTACATGTGTTGCAGGTTATGCATTTTAATTCTCTAACTAGCCTACATGAGTTACCTTTCTCTTCAATACATTTTTTTTAAATACAAATCAGTGAAGGTCTGTCATTCTTCTAGAGGGGAGTGGTGGGGCGGGGCCCTAGTGCACTTTATTGGCCAACTGCTACATCTGCAAACCCTAATTACACCTAGAACTAATTTTGACAGGGTTTTTTGGGGGGAGGGCATTTACAACTTTTTTAAATGACCATTAGTGAGAGGAAGACCAAAAACAACAGGAATGGAGATGTAGGTATTGCATACAACAACCTGAGACCTTGCAATTCTGTTTTTTATGCTCTTACTACATGGCTACAAATGGTTCATGGATCCATAACTTGATCACACATTACTTTAATTATTTAGTCATTCAGTCTACTGGCTAAACCTAAATCACCAGATTGAGTTTGCCGTAGAAGTGTGCCTGTGTATGACATTGTAAATGCAAATAATGTGCACAGTTGTGTTTTTTTTTTTTTACATCTAGTTAATCTAGTAAATATCTGTACATCTATCTACATATCCATAGTCACATCTAAGCCTCTTTAAGAACCCGTCTTCATCTGATGTCTTATTTTCCTTCATAGCTCGATATAATAAGGCTCTCTTCGTGCCTCCGCTTTGCTTTCCCACTTTCTCTCTGTCACTCTGCTGATGCATTTCTTTGAAGATATTTAGAATGAAGTAAGCTCACAACTCTGAGGTGTCATCAGGTTTCATTGCGAGGCACTGATTTGGTTTAAAAATTGATGCAGCTGGGTCTTGCTGTCAAGGCGTGAAAAGTGTGACACTTTAAGGTTTAAAGCTCTGAAGTGTAAAAAAAAAGATCATTATCAGGGCTACAACTCCGATTAAAAACATCAAGCATATTTTCCACTGACCGGGCTGGACATTATCAGTTAAAGGTTTCTGAGTATTATGCATTATTGAGTTAAAGGACGCAACTTTTTGATCCAGTAGATGTCGCCCTTGAGCAGAATCCTCTGCGCTCTCCTCCAGCGACAGACCTCCAACCCCACTCCCACGTTTGCCAAAAGGAGTTATCAAATGGAACGCACCATAATTAAGCAACATTAAGGCCAAGCGGCAGAATAAATAGTCCTTGGCTCGAGCTGCCATCACCTGTGGCCTGCATTGTTGTGTTAGCATGCTAATGTTAGCGCACTTCAGTTAGCTTGTAGCTTTGCATTGCATGTAAATTGACACAGAATGACCGCCATCATAAATCACTTATGTGACATCCAAATAATCAGTGAGTATGTTCTTCTTCTTCTCTCTAGTTCTTGACTAAAACAGCTTTTATACACAAGGGGAGGAGCCGGCCGTCCCGTCCATGTAAACACGGCCTGACAACAACACAGCCAGCGGGACTCGAGCTTCTCCCTCATTGTAGACAGTCATGAGCCATGACTGATATTAACAAAGGATTTACTTGATTTCTGCAATAAAATATTGCAAAGCACATATTGAATTTGTGTGAACATATACAGTAAACAAGGTTCAGTCAAATTGTTGTTTCCCACTGACCCTGATAGAGGTACAGTAAGAGCAATGGGTTTTGATAGCAACATTATAGCAAATCAATAAGGAAAATCAACATCACCCCAAAGGAGAAATGTGTCATACTCCCAGGTATGAACATTATAAAACATGGAGACATCAGTAACCAGTCAATCACAGGGCTGACATATAGAGACAGACAAGCAGTCGCACTCACATGAGATGAGATGAGATGAGATTCAACTTTATTGTCATTACACATATACAAGTATAGAGTAACGAAATGAGGTTTGGCATCTCACCAGAAGTGCAAATAAGCAGAAAGTGCAAGAGTCTGTGCTATGTACAGTAATTCTGTGCTATGTACAGTAATTGCAAAATTTACAAATGTAGACAAGAAAGTGAATTATTAGGTAAATCTGGATGGCTGGATTAATGGGATGCAATAAATATAAATAAATGCTATAAATAAGTAATGCTACAAAATAAGTGTGTTCTTAGGATTATAATATACAGATTAAGGTGCAGTGAGCATGCTATACTAGTTTACAGATAATATAAAGAATATGGACATAATATGAACATACTATAATACAATAATACAGATGGATGAGAGATGTGTGTGTGTGACCAGGAGGAGTGGTGGGGTGATGATGGGTGTGAGGTGATATGGAGGGGAAAGGGGGGTCAGCAGGGTGCGGAGAGAGAGAGGGAGAGAGAGAGAGAGACAGAGTTCAGAGTTCGGGGGGTAGAGTTCAGTAGAGAAACAGCTCTGGGGTTCTGGTCCGGAGGCTTCTGAAGCACCTGCTGGAGGGCAGGAGGGTAAACAGTCTGTGGGCAGGGTGGGAGGAGTCTTTAAGGATGCCATGAGCTCGCCGCAGACAGCGTTTTCTTTGGACATCCTCAATGGCAGGAAGTGGACACCTTGTGATGCGCTGGGCGGTTTTTACCACCCGCTGTAGCGCCTTACGGTCTGCGACAGAGCAGTTTCCGATGATGACATTCACACCTAGGGACAATTTAGAGTCACCGATTCATCTAACGAGCATGTCTTTGGACTGTGGGAGGAAGCCGGAGTGAATATGTGCATGCATAGTGGGAGAACATGCTACCACACAGAGAGGTCCTGTTGATGGGGAACCAAACAGGAACCTTCTTGCTGTGAGGTTACAGCACTAAAAACCATTGCACCACCGTCCAGCCCCTCATCATGAACAGGATTGACATAATCAGGATTATTGCAAAAAAAGATAAGATTGATGAATCATCCTTCCACCCAACACCTGCCGACATACTGTACTAGCGTGCTCAAGGACACACACAGACACATACCTGTCAACTCAGCGAGCATTGGTCAACTCTGTCCCCAACAAGACTCACAAAGCTGTGACACATGCCAGCTAATTAGTGGATCATTGCAATGGCAACATGGTTTATTTTCAGTAAGTCTCTGCATGGGTACCCGGCCACTCAGAGACCACTGAAAGGTGTTAAGATTTAAGGACAGCGCTGTCACTTCATATTAACAGACACATGACACACTGACAGGGAGGGAGGGTAACAGCTGAGTGCTGATATTTTTGATTCTCTATCCAGGAAGACATAAATCCAACAAGATGAGTACTTCTTGTCTTCATTCAATATCAGTGCACCCCAAGATACCTGTCTAGTGCTACAAGTAACACTAGAGACTTTCTTCAATATATGTTCACTGCAGAGTGATCA
Source organism: Labrus bergylta (assembly GCF_963930695.1). Taxonomy (NCBI): domain Eukaryota; kingdom Metazoa; phylum Chordata; class Actinopteri; order Labriformes; family Labridae; genus Labrus; species Labrus bergylta. Next base: position 4,484,975 of record NC_089197.1, read on the forward strand.
CCCTGCGACTGTCTATGATTCAGAGATTGTATGGTCTAATATAGAGTCTGTGGTCATTCCTCATATGTTACAGCTCAGCTCTTACAGGCTGAATTACAGTTTATAGTCTCGGTCTAAGCTAACCAATAAACGGTATGTGTTAAAGAATCTTAGTAGTGTCAAGGAAGGTACGGAAAAAGTGAGAAAAATTGGATTTGACCAGATTTTTCTTGCTGAGTCTGCATTTCAACTTTTTTTTTTGACGAGACATATTTGGAGTTTTCTGAAAGGCGCGGTCACAGATTCCAGTTAACATTGTTTTGGCATTTGATTGTTTTTTAACAATAAAGTCATGAACTAAAGGAGGTATTCTTTTTCATACATGAAGGAAAGGTGTCAGAACCATTAGATCTGCTCTCTCCTGGGAAGAACTCAGGATTTGTTGGACGCTTTTTTGTATGCTGGACGACAATAAATCCTTCTTGTTACATCTGGAGAATCTTTGTGTGTTTTGACTTTTTCTACTGACATAAATTCGACCAAGAATTGACAGCAAAAACCAGAGCTCCCACATCATGTTGTCAGGTTATTGGTAACAATAATCAATACTGAAATGTAAACATTTTATCAATAGTCTAAAATTGCATGCACATAATTCCTCACATCCGACCGTTATTGGGTCGGGCAGAAATTTCAGAGGAGGATAGATCAACAAAGTCTGCTGAATGGATTTTATACCAAGACAAGAAAATGTGACCATTTTTGTGAATTGGCTTTCATTGCTGTTTAATTCAATTTTTTTGTGTGTTAACTCTTCAGACAAACTACAGATGGCCGGACAGACAGACAGACGAATAGATAGACAGCTATTGGTTTATCACTGTCCAATGCTCAGCGGCTGCAGTAATTAGAACGGCTGCAACATGCATTTGCAATGTCCCGCTAAGCCCCTGATCACCAATAACAGCATTTATTGTTTTCTAATCAGCAGCCCTTTGGCTGCTCCGATCACTCAGTAAATAATGGAGATGTCAATAAAGTCCCGGTCCTGTGACTTTAGAGCCCACTCACACACACCCACCCTCGCTCGCTCTCCCTGCTCTCTCCCTCGCCACTATAAAGCAGCCTCATTAATCACACATTACATTTGAAAAGAGTTCAAACTGTCAAGTGCTGAAAAGTTCCCTGCACACACCCACACACACACAGAGAGACACAAATAAAACTTACATTTAAGAGCATGCTCACAGAGAAACACCAACATGTGCAAAAAAATATGAATCTTGGTCACAAACAGAAAGCACACACGTTTTTTTTCTTTCATATTCACACACTACCCCTCCTCCCTCCATACATTAGCGGTCAAGCAGCCAAAATGTCGTCTCGTCAGTGAGGCAGCTGCATTGATTAGCACTTCCAGCCTCTGTTCTGGCCCAGGAATTACCCCTCTAATCTTGTAGTGAGTTATTTACTGGAGACCAATCAGCCTGATCAGATGAATTACCCTCTTTGTAACTGCCTGGACGCCCCGAAGAAGAACTTCAGCAACACACAAACACACACATAAAGACACACAGATGCACACGTACATTAAATGAAATCTCTGCATACAAATCCATTCTCCTACATGAGTCACCCTCTCTATTACATCATCTGCATGCACCAGTGTAAGCGCACAATGAAGGACACATTCTGAACTGGTCTGCATTATCCTCGGCCAATCAAGACTCAGCATCCATTCATCCAAAACTGATATAATTCCCATGTTTTATCATTTTTACTGCTTAGCCCTGACCACAAGAAGGGATATGCATGCCAACACTGCAACTTTAAAGCAATAACTTTTGAAAAATAAACCCTCTTAATTCTGCATATAGTCATACTGTACAGTGTACTTTATGGTGGCCTTTCAACTCCCTCTAGCGCATCTAACCATGCGGCTTTGTTCCTCTTAATTGGCCACAGAACCACATGAAAGCTGTATGTTAACATGGCAGGAAGTGATTCAACATTTTCTCTTGCCAGGCAGCCTTCCTGTTTCACTACCCTAATGAGATTTAGGGTTTAGAATAAACTGATGTTTAGGTTGGGCGTCATCCATTTGGCCTATAGGAATGTGTGTGTAACTAAATATGTAAACGTGTGTTTGTATTCAACTGCCAGTTCCACTCTTAGGTGTAATTATTCACGATCTCTGCATCAAGGATGTAGAAAAATCAGGAAATGCAGGACTATCAGAAAGTATTATAGAGTTGGATATAAAAGAAAACAATGATCCTCTCTCTCTCTCTTTCTGCTGTTGTTTCATTTTCTTAATGTTCCTCAGATTCACCTTTTCCCCTATCAGTCTCCTCTTGCACCCCCCCCACCCCCCCGGTTCCTCCTCCGCCTCCTCGCTCTTGCTTCTCGCTCATTCTTGAGGGGGAAACAGCGGTGGCGACAGGCGAAGCAGAAACCCATTTTTCAGTTTAAATGCCAAGTGGTTATGTAGCATAATATTCAGTCAGAAATTAACCATCTTTCCCCTGCAGCCTGTCAGGACATTGAGACGGAGAGCTGCGGCTGAGGCTAAAAACGGGTGTACATTTTTCCCAGAGCTGAGTTTGAATCATCAATGCTGGCATTTGTGCAGAGAAGACCTCGGTCGAATCACATTCAAAATATCTGGGGAATGTTTGGAGTGCTTTGGACCAAATGCAGCAGCGTTTTAAGAGAGAACATGGTTTAAAGTAATGAGATAGAAAAAGAAGAAGATGTACTTTATTCATCCAATGAGGGGAAATTCTATTTTTACACTGTTGTTAAACATGCTACACAAACATAGGCTGAAATACACACACATTCACAAACAAGATCCTATAAAGACATGCACTAATGGAGAGTTGTCAGAGTGAGGGGGCTGGTGAGCGGGTACCTGAGCTGAGACTGAGATGGGGGGGGGGGGGGGGGGGGGGTTCGTTGCCGTGATCAGGAAGTGAACTGGCACCTCTCAGCTACCAGACCAATTTCCAAATTTGCAACGCTCAATGTGATGCTTATACAGAACTGCTCATAGTTCTAATAGCACGTACACTTTTTTCCACATTTGACCTACTTATTCAGAATTTCTTTGCCCTTTGTAAAAACGTAGTCATAGCACCAGTCTTTACTACGCCTTTGATTAAGAGAATGTGTTGTTTTCAAATCCAAAATGTAATAAACAAATCCTCTGATACCCGCAGTTTCAAAAGAACTGAAGTTACAATTATCTATCAGTTTACTTTCTACACAAGGTTAATCTCTGAAAAAATGCAGTTTAGCAGTTTGACACAGAAACAAAATCAGTTTAAATTAGAAACAAAGTGACTCCTCTCTTTGAGACCAAAATGAAAAGTCCAAATAAATGTTTAGAAAATATCTAAACTAGGGCTGATTGACATTTCTGAATTGTGATTAAATGCTGAAATTTATTTAAGTCGCTTTTATAATCACATTTTTTCCCCTTATGCTTTTATTTTGTATTTCTGAACTGACTTAGATAAAGATACTTAACTTAATCCTCTTTTATTTTGAAAAAAACAAACAAGGGACTTGAAACATAACCATAAAAAAAAAAAAGAAACTTGTTACAGATCAAAAAGTTTAAAGTGAAACATTTGACGTCATGAGGTGGATTTTACTTTAGACCCATCAACTGAGCCGTCTAGAAGTTGTTTTTTTTTAAGTGAAATGAGCCTTTCAAAGGCTCTTCGTCATCACTGTGACTACAGGGAGACGCTGCTGTCTGCGCAGTTGCTTAGCTACGGTGCACCTAAAGGGACAAAATGTCACACAATCAATGCGATTAAAAGAATGAATGCATTAACTTCAGAACTTCATCACATAGCGATTAACGCGTTAACACTGACATCCCTAAACTTTTAGCGTGTTTGGTCCCAAATAGACTTTTTTTTCGCAATTCAAAACGGAACACAACACCTTCACCTTTGTTAAGAGAAACTCGCTCATCAGCCCCTTTGTGTCTGCCCAGGAAACCCTGCGCGCCACATTGAGGTCCTTTGATTCCTCCGGAGCAGGAAGGGGATCGATAGAGGCTTTCAGAAGCGGCTCCTCCATCCATTCCCTTGCGTTAACGACAGCCATAACTCACGGCACTGGCAGGAGAGGAGGTTCATATATATATCTCACCCCCAGAGCTGTGACCTTTCTGTCTCCCCACTGACAGCTCCTACAGAAAAAGGTGTCAATTAATGACATTTAGAAAATTTCATATCACTCCCAATAACTCTGAGGCTTTTTACAGGAACTCTTCTATTGGCACTGAAGACTCGTGTAGGTGATGGCAGAGGAGGGAGAGAGGGAGGGAGGGGGGGGTGAGGGAGGGGCAGAGAGATGTCATCATTTGGGACTCAGGATGGAATAAAGAGCAATCAATCAGTCTTATAGTTTTCAGAATGATCTATTCGTCATCCAGAGGTTTCCTTGTCTAGTCGCATGCTTACCACTTGCTTTAATATTTTGACTGAAATGAAGAAGACATGAAAATATTCATTATTAGGAGTAAGATCCTGCCTTCAAATCAGAAATACATAAGATCCTTAGATGATGAGAAACTCAGTTTTGAGATATTATGTGCACATAACTTTTGCCTTTTCAGTCATTGCACTTGATGCAATTCTTGACTGCATCTCCGTCCCTGTTTTTCTCTTTCCCATTCTGTTGCATCAGTTCCATATCAGTGCAGTTCATTGTGCAGCAGTGCATTGGTTACCTTCTAGTGTTCAGGAGTAAACAGCCGGCGGGTGACATAACCTTTCATGTAGCGAAAGACCGTACGTACACAAATAATTGAAGCCCTTGACCCTGTCTGGCAGCACCGGGCTGTAAGTACAAACCTGACATTTTGATACCGCTCCAGGGGCCCCTCTTCTACCACTTATTTTTATATTTCAATAATCCATGACGACTGTGGAAGGAGAGAAAAAAAAAAGAAAGAGAGAGAGAGAGAGAGGCAGGGGGTATGTGGGATGTGTGAATGATTAAGATTGTCAAACTCAAATAATGCACTCACAAGACGGACTATAAATCAGAGTTTGTGACATTTTCAAGAAAAAAATAAAACGAAACACAGTCTGTAAGGAAAGCTGGGTTTTATAGCCGGACCCACCCATGCAATCACAACTGTGCACAAACATTGACACGAATGCCATTCATTCATTATTTATATATAGAGTATTTTTTTTTCCTAGCCTCTCTTACTGCTTTACTGCCTATAACCTTTTCAGTACATTATCCGCCATTGTTTTTAAGGTCTTGATAATGATATCTGGTGGTATGCTGGGAGGACAGTCCCTGGTGGGGAGGTCAGTGGATGCTGGTCGTTGGATTTGCCGTGGTCAGAGTACACTAATGCAGCAGCCGACAGGCAGTTAAGGACTGACAGCTATCGACAGCGGTGTGCGGAGGAAACCGCGACGTGGCCCCTGACAAGTGGAGGGACGGTGCCTGTTTGGCCATTTACTGAGGCTTCAGTCTCCGGTTATCTCCTGCACCCCCTCGCTTCCCTCATTATTGCCCCGCCCGTCCCTTTTGGTTGGTCCCCCTTCCCCTCCCTCTATTTTTTTTAGTATTCACACTTTAATCATCGCCTCTGAGATGTTGTTAGCCGTCAACTCCACCGAATTTACAACACCATCAACAGCATTTGCATATTGCCTAATATGGACATTTCCAATTGAGGCTGTCCCTCAACTGCTGATGGCTTGTGCGTTCTCCAGGCTGTTATCCCCCCCGCCCACTAACACACGCACCATCTCCCCCATCACTGCAACAACGTCCAGATAAGAGCGATGAAGTTAATTCCTGACCTCCACATTGACTTTTTTTCCAAGCTACTGTCATTTGCTTTGTATCAGTGGTAGTCTTGCACTGCCTTATACCACCCATTGAATACAGCAGTGGCACGGCAAAGAGGAAAACAGCTGATGGGCTGAAACAAAATCAACACCTTTCATCTTGTTCTGAACAACATTCAGGTTAAGGTCAAGTCGGAGTTATACCCCAAGTGCTCTATCGGAAAAATATGTGTTATTCAGGAAGCTCAAGTTGAGCATAGTCGTTTAATAGGCTTTGCATTGTTATCTGTGAAGCTATATTTCATGCACTTTAGTAAAGTTTGTGAATGTATTGAGCTTCAGTCACTTTGTGCTTCATGGTGATAGTTATGATGGCAAGAAATATTTTGTGTCAGGTTAACTCCCTTACTTGCAAACATATCATCTTAAAGATGTCAGGCCCATTTTCACAAACTGCCCGTTGAAGGTCTAGCACCCAAAACTGCTGATAAATGTGTGTTTGGAAGTGAGGAATGTGCAGGAGTTTACCATTGAGAAGTTTTCTAACAAAATTCTGTACAATATAGAAACCTTTAGAGGCAAAATTAGTAAAATATGAAGGTTACAGTTTGTTACCCGAAATGCAAAAATATAAAATCTTTGACTTCTTCAAAGCCTTCTGCTTCTCACACAGACACTGATCTCAATGGGCTTTCCAATAACCCATCTGCAGCAATATTTGTTTTTTTCTCCTGGGTGCTAAGTAATGAAAGAGAGAAAGTCTGATTGTGTCGGCGTTTGGGGGCGATTTAATGACAAAAACAAAACTGGACCTTCTCCCTGGAGACCCAGGTTAGAACCCTATGTGAAAGCTAAAGACGTGTTGCTGTTGTAACCCGTCTCATGATGTTTTCCCAGCTTTATGGTGTGAATCTTACTTTTACAAGACCATGCGATTCTAAAATGTAATCATGGGAGGATGAGTTCAAATAAAAAACCATTCCGTTTGCTTCACTTAGATTTTATTTGTTTTGGTTCAAACCAATTTGATTTGGCATCGGCCGATTTGATAAAATTGGATAAAATAATATTTTTTTTAATTTATGGAAATGGCTAAAAGGGGATAAACAAAATCATTTCTATATAACATGTTATTGTGTCTCATTAGACAAAATGCATTTAAAACTTTTTGTCATCATGTACAGGAACCGAAGTCTTTATCAAACACCAATTATTATAACTTAGATTGTTTCTTGAGTGAGTGAAGTTTGAAAAACGATCACAGATTTATTATTTTCATCTGTAAATCTCACTTCAATTTCTTTGCAAAATCCTGCTTATATCTAAAATATAACATTTAATTATGTTAGTTTGTGCCTCTTTGGGGAATTAAACATTATGTAATAATATAAGCATGATTTTGCATTTTTTTCGACGCTTTTATCCAAAGTGACGAACCTCAGATAGTGCATGTGACATACACATAAGCTAGGAATACACAAATATTACACAATCCTACGTATGTCCTACACTAATAGAATGAGAGATGTCAGAGTGAGGGGCTGACCATGAGAGGGGTTTGGTACCTTGCTCAAGGGAACCTCAGCAGTACTCACTAAGTGTAGTGGCACCTCTCCAGCAACTAGACCAAATCCATACTTTGGTCCATACCAGGTCTAGAACCGGGGACCCTCAGGTTCCCAATTCAAATCCTTATGGACTGAGTAAATGCTGACCCGCAAAAAATGATGTATAGACAGAGTTCTATGTCTGCTCTTAAAGCGTAATGAAGACAGGAAGGACAGGAATAACAGATGGCATTTGTGAATCTGGGTTAGACGCCCAATGGTGTTGTGGCCTTGATGACCTGGTATGAAAACATGTTGTCTGAACCCTTGTTAATACATTTTTTTTCCAAAGACTGTATATAACATGGACGTAGTTTCAGTGACATCACCCATTGGTTTCTGAATAGGACTTCTGAATCCCATCTGTGGTGGTTGCCATATTGGAATTGTTATCCCAACCTAACTTTTGGTCAGCCTATAGGGGAAGAGCTACAGCTGAGGCGGACCTGAAGCCTCCTGACAAACAGCTTCAACAGCCTCGTCCCTATTTATGAATAACTACAAAAACGGGAGACACACGGTTTACCTAAACGGTGCAAAGGTTTATTAAAAAATACACCAAAAATAAAAACTATTAACAACAGGAGAAAGGTGTGGTTGTCATTTAGTGCTTCATTTTGAATGGTTTGAAACTAAACTGACAAAGTAAACTACTAAACAAAAGCAGTACGAGATGATGAATGGTGTGGTGACGATGAGAGAATGAAAGAGACAGCGGGTCGACTGCTAGATCTTAGGTACACCTGAGAGACTGCAGGTCCGTCCCTGTGTGGCAGAAGACCCCCCCACCGGAGACCTGCAGGCAAACAAACACAAAGACAGAAATTCATTGAATCCAAATGGATGAGTTATAAAAAGCCCACATAAAGTGTGTGCGCATAAAGATAGAAGCTATACAGACCAAAATCATTTTTGTGAAATCAGACTGTAAAAATTTGCTTTTTTTTAATGGGTGTGTATGTGACTTGAGGGGCTCATGCTGACAGCCCCGTGTGGACACCTGAGGAACTGCATGTTTTTTTGTAATAACCAATTTGATCATTTTTCAACACTTGAGGCGGCCAATTGATTTTTTTCAGGTTAATGCATCCTCAAACCTTTTGTTCTGTCAAAGGTTGGGGGCTTCATGCTTCAACCAAATATTGCCACCAGAAATACCCCCAAAAAACACAACAAAACAGACACAGGGCAGGGTCACTGCAAATACATGCACTACCATTACTGATAAGAGAGACTCAATCAATCATTATTTGTTATAGCGCCAATTCATAACAAGTTTTATCTGGAGACGCTTTACAAAAGAGCACATGTGATAATATGCAGGACGGATTTCTCCTTTGTATTCCTCGCGTTCCTGTTGTCCACACTTCCTTTCTGCTGAGGTGGAGGTCGGAGCAGGCCGTTCATGAATGAGGACGCCGATGGTTGTGGGGACAACACGGTCCGATGGTGGTGTTTGTAAATCCTCTCAATACAAATGTATTTCTTGCAGTTGTGGCAAATCTGCAAATGGGTTTGACATAACATACAAAATGTTTTCTAAAGGAGTATTCGCTGAATTTATTAGAGAGGTCAAGTAATCTCCTGCTTGTTTCCTGGCAACAGCAAATCATGTGAATATGTTAGTTGTGAGCAGTACAGTTGCTTGCAGGTTGAACTTGTTTAGTTTTGATCGAGCCAGGCTTTCTTCATCTCCATTGCAGGACTTAAGGTCAGAGGTCAAGTTAGCAGGTAAAGTGCAGTGAGGGTACAGACATGAGAGTGAATGGGCCTTTTCTTCTTTCTCTCAGCAACAGAAGGGAATGAAGTAATTTAAGTTCATACATTCATATAAATAAGTGATACCTTTTTTCTTTTTTCTTGTCATTTCACCAGTTTTATGTGTATAATCATGTTCAATAAGGGAAACATTTTCCATTTCCCTAAAGTATCTTTACCCTGCACCAATACTCCTCTCCTCCTCTTGTCCTTAGCTGCATGTTGTTTTGATACACAGCTGCCATCTGTGTGAAATATTAATGCAGTGGGCTGATTTGGGGTGTCGAGCAGTGTCACTCATTTGGCTTTTAATCATGCGGCAGCTTGAGAAAAAAGGAGAGAAAATAACTTCCCTTCCTGGGTGGCTGTCAAAGTCTTCCCAAAGTCATCCGGCACGTAGGGCGTCATTCCTGTCGCCTGTCTCTGCTCTCATTGACAGCTGCATTTTTGGCTCGTCTTCGAGTGGCTGAGCGCTCTCACGTCTAGCCTCTCTCTTTCAGCCAAAACAAGGACGCCAGCCATGAAAATTTAAATACAACACCATCTCATCACTTACCCGCTCACACAGGACTTCTTCACTGAAAGACACGAATTAAGAAGATGCTAAATTTTTCAATGCATTTCAGTCAAGTCGGATCCATTTGACAGAACAACTTTACGATTTTGGATGCATTTCAGACAGAATACTGAAAATGAAAAAGGGTTTACTGAGACGTTAAGAGGCTTCATTGTTTGTGCGTAACTTATGAATGTTACACTGTGGACTCCTAGAGGTGATGAAGATCACTGGGCCTCATTCACCAATATCTGAGTTTTCAAGATTTCTCTTTAATTCATTTTTTTAAAACATAAGTCAGATTCATGACAGCATTGTTCACACCTGTGTTCATATTGTTCCCAATTAGCACAGAATAGTGCCCCTTTTATGCCTGTATAAGGGCATGAAGGGCCACATGCACAAGACACACACACAATCACAGAAGTGGCACAGGATCATAAATAGAAGTAGAGAGACTGGACTCCAAGTTAGAAATACTGAACTATTTTAAAGTGGATGTTTTGCTGTTGGAAATTTAACTAAAAACAGATTTAGGAGTGTAAGTAGTGGATGAAGAACAATCAGACTCATCAGATTTTAGACCTATCACTCAGACAGCACTGTCCTCAGGAACAATGTACATCAGGCTGTAATGAGAGCAGAACAGACTAGATGAAGTAAAAAAAAGTTCAATCTGAGGGGAAATAACTGGAAATACACGGGAGAAGCTGGCCATACTCAAAAGAGTTTAAGTTTTTGGCCCCTTAAGATGAAATCCCAGATAAGAAAACTGAAATGAATGTCAGAATCATCTTAAAAACTGCATGAATGAGGACCATTATCCAAAACGCATTTCTTAAAACCGTTTTCACAAATATGTTCTTCTTTTCTGTCGCACAGAACACTCCCCACGTTAGAGGAACTGTTGTATGAGGTCCGTCGTATGATTAATGTGATTCATTCTGCTGAATAAAATAATATAACATTAATCAGCAGCCTCCATTGACAGCATTCAGGTTCTAATGAATTCACTTCTGTCGACTGTGGAGTCATTTTTTCAAATCTGTAAAAAAAAAACAAAAAAAACAAAGATCCTCTCTTCTGAGATGCTCACCTGTTCTATGAAGGAAAAAAAGTGACAAGTGAGATTTATATAACTCATCTCTCTCTTTCAGAGTGTGACTCATACCCCCATGGCCCATTATCTGGGTTTTTTAATAAGGCCATCTAATTAATATTTATAGTGTAATTGCCTGTTTTCTGCTTTATTTCCTGGAGAAAAAAAACGAGTAGCAAGGCTAAAATACTGTTGTTGTTAATTAAGACAAATGCATTAATTATTAAAGATGCAAACATGTCAAGCAAGCATAACTAATTATTCCAGCGTGTTAACAGTTGTTTAATGCTAGCAGCAGCTGAATTATTTAGAGCGCACATGCCATATTTGGATTGTTTGAAATGTGCTGTGATAAGCGGCGTGAAGGAAGTCGCAGCAGGATCTCGGAGAAGCTGAGGGAGAAAATCAACACCAGGGAAACTTTTACAGATGGGGCCCTACATAACTGTAATTGCTCATTACAGGTGAATGTGAGCTGGATGAGTAGGTGGTAAGAAGAGACAGTGTTAATTTAACGCACTAAAAAACTGTCAGCTTTTGGCTTGGGTGATGTTGAAGCTCCCGATGTGTGTGTGTTTCTTTTTCTGTATCGGGAGGGGAAAGGCTTGAAGGAACGATGGTAACTGGATGTGACGGCAGTCAATTTATGCTGTTATGTCTTAATTGTCACCTGATGTGCATGCAATCTGGAATCGCCGACAGAAGAAGACGATTCCTCTCGGCGGACGACTCGGACGAGGCGTGAAGATGAACAAGTCTGATCGGATCAAAGTGACAACGACGTAGATTTGACAAATTTGAGGTTCATAAAACAATCTGAGTGACATGTCTTTATGTCTGTTTACATTGCTGTCTCAATCAAATTTAACTTCCTCAATCCTAGGACACATCCCTGTCTCTGCACCCACACCCACACACAAACAGACACACACACCTAAGCACACACACAAATACAGACACATCTTCATGCAGATGTCCAATTTAGTCACCTTAATGGAAGTCTCTTCTGTACCAATGATTTAAGCCCATAAAAACTTCCATAAAAAAAAAAAAATAGTCAATTAGTGGAGAGCTGAAAAAGCTGTCAGTTTTAATCACACTTTGGTTGTTGTTCCTCACGTCACTTTCACTCAGAACAGTGTGATATCTGTCAACTTTGATGGGCTTTATAAATGTAATTACACAAACCTCAGTGTGATCATAATTACATAAATCATGACATAAACATCCATATGCTCTGCAGATACACGCAGAGCTGCATACTAAATTGCACACAAAAAGAAACGATAGTGGAACGAAAGTTACATCTTTGTTTTTCCATTTTAAATAATTGGAGAGTCTGATTTTAATGAGAAATCAAATTGAGACAAAATGAACTTTTAACAATGGGTGTAATGATGTTTCACACGAACACACACAGCAGTATTATTTTAAGAATCATGGCATCGGATGCTGTTGCTTTGTTGGCCATTTCTGTGTCAAGATTTTTACATCATGTCCTACCCCCCCAACACCCCCCAACACCCCCCAACACCCTCCCCGTTCAACAGGGAAAGTTTACTGTTGTTATGTGAATAGTCAGATCAGGAAGATTTCAGAGGCAGTTTTTTTCCCCGAGTACACATGTGGAAAAAAGGCTTTAGTGACACGAGCCAATGAGCATCTTTAAGCTCCTCACCCAGCTCCACCTGCAGTTTTTGCCCCTGTACCTCTGACCAGGGGCTTGACTATGACTAAATCGGGGTGTCATGTAGTACAGTATGTGTGCACAAGACTTTTTTTCATTGCTTTTTGTTTTACCATTTCTTCATTGTTATTTTTCCCCTCAAAAATAAAGCAATGAAAAAGATTGTATTAATGAATCTTGTTGAGTTTATCTTCATTGACTCAAAAAAAATGTATGTCCAAAAGAGATCCACTAGCAGCCTGTTCAAATACCAATCAAATATAAATCTGCGACGAACATTTCTACTGACTCTACCTTTAAGGTCTTTATTTTTAACACATCGTGATATGTAAATGTGTTAATGATGACACCCTTAAAATACAATTTAAAAAAATATTCTTAACCATGTTGGCCTCTTTTTAATACATTGTGTAAAACAAAAATCTAATGAAACATTTTTAAACAAAATATACACTATCTCTATTCTATCAATCAAAACCTGCTTTTCAAACGACACAAAAATGAACAGAAACAGAAACTGGGCTCCCTGGTTTGATTTATCAGCTGAATCTGCCCTGTGGCCACATGACAGTCACTTTCATTTTCACCTATATACGTCCCCCTTTTGTCGCCAAGGTCATTGGTGAGCAAACACCTCTCCAAGTTTTCCAGCACCCTCCTCTTCTGTCCTCCTACCATCCCCCCCTTCCCTCCCTCCCTTCCTCACCCCCCCTCTCTCTCCTCCTCCTCGGCCTGATGGCCCCATGAATCATCCCGTCTTCCCCATCGAACTCTCCGACACCTCCTCCCCACCACAGCCACCCCAACTTCCTCAATCCTTCTTCATTCCGGCTAACAATTTGGTAATGAAATATTGATTTTTAGTTAGATTCAAATGGATGTTATTAACTTTGCATTGATAAATCGCTCCCCCTCTCTTTTCTTCTTGGTCTCTCCTTCTCTCTGTTTAGGATAGACTGCTGCTAGTAACACCTGATTCACAATAAAGCCTGCAGGCCTGATCCGCCTCATGACCTACAGGGCTCCTTCTGAAGGCCACTCCCTGTTTGTTTTACACTTACAAGTACGTACACACTGTTGGACGTACACACACACACATGCACACATGAGAATAAAGCGATTACTTCACATATATTTTATTTAACATGGTGAGCTTGGATGAAGTGCCCTTTTCAGAGTGAGCCATGCATGGCATTGCAATGCTCCAGGCAGACATGATTGCTCTATCAGTACTAAATAAAATGTTGAAAAGAAGCACTCGGCTGATTTGTCAGTCCAGTGGGTTTTTTTTCTTCTTCTGTAACAAATAGTACAAAACACTGAAGTCTATGAAAACTGTTCAAAGGTTGTGTAAAGGTTAGAGTCCCCCTTTAGGAGAAGATGGTCACTGCGATTGATTCAATTGCATGTTAAGAAAGAAAAAGACAAAGACACAAAATAAACAACACAATATGATCTAGATAGATGTCATCTTCTTGTCATCCTATACTTCCTGGCTCCCTCCCTCACGCTTGGTAATCAGGTTTGGTCCATTAGCTCCGCCCCTCATCTCCTGTCATTTTGAGGATGTTAGCGGTTGTGCAGACTTTTTTATTTTTATTTCTACTACCACTCAGACATTGTGTATTGGTTGACAAGCAGAGGGCAAAAAATGTTTTGATGAGCCAAAGAACCATATCAACTGACAAGATTAAGAAATATTACGGGATTTGCACAAATATGAGTCTGCAAGCTTCTTCAGCCCGCTGTAAGCAACCTGAACATGTCTTTACCCTGAGTGGGCGGGGACGTCTCTCTAAACCGCCAACACACTGGATCCCAAATTACTCCTGTCGGGAGTATTGTTAGAAAATACTTCTAATAATTACTTTTACTTTTACTACTAATACTTGTAAATTTTGCTCTTAATTCTAGATTTTTTTTTCCATCTTTGTATGTGCCTGTGTTAATGTGTGCATATGTGTCATGTTTGTGTGTCAATGCATCCTCTACAATGACTGATAGCTTTTCAGGCCTTCCAGGCTGCTGAGCGACTGAAGGAAATCTCGGTGGCTGTAATTTGTTCCTTTTAGATGTATTTGTTTAGTCTGTGACAGTGTTGCTGAAATGGAACTGTCAGTCTGAAGACAGGCTTTGAACATGAAGGCTTTCATTGTAACAATTGTAGCAGCTGATGTTCAACAATGTGAGCTTGCTAACTTGACTGATATGTTTATTGGCTCGCGCTGTCTCCTGACATCCTCATTTCATGTTGTGATCACACTTTGTGTTTCGTTACAACTTAGTACAAAATGATTTCATTGATTTTCATAATAATGGTTTGATTTATTCTTTCATTGGAAGCGGGCCCTGCTCGCTATGCTGGACATTCCTGCGCAGTTTCACAGACTTCTGCACTAAGCAACACACACACACACACACACACACACACACACACACACACACATATATACAACCCACCCCATCTCTATCCAGTATTAAAACTAGCTATTTGACACAAGATGGAGGTGGTGGACAGGCAGAGCCCAGGGGACACAACCGAGGGGTTGCATATGAGTCGTCCGTTACTGGGAAGGCCATTTACATTTCTCTCTGCGCATTTTCACTGACAGCGACACAATTTCCTGTTCCGTCTGGCAAGCTTCTGACTGCGAGCCGGGGACTGAAATGTAATCTTTGGGGCTCACAGCATGCCCGACCTCCCCAGAGTATTCCTCCACCAAAAAACCTTGAACTCTGCCTGGGAAATCTTTTATTCCAGTAGCCCTGTGTTTTTTAGCTTGAGAAACAATGGAGCACTCGAAAACAGACTGACTGGCCGTACGATTACTCCACTTGCCCAAGGTTGGATTATGTGTGTGAACACACCACACACCGACCAACAACATAAAGTTAAAGCATTCAGATTACAAGCCATGTATGTGTCTGACCAACTCCCTTCATTTTTTTGTGTGTGTGTGGAGTGTTTCCATATTTGCACAAGTTTTTAATATATTTCCAGTCATGCATGCGCTGGAAGATTGAAGGAGAGAGAGCAGGACAGTGAGGGAGAGTGAGAAGGGTATTATGTGTGTAGGAGTCTCGACCGTGACCTGGAAAGTGGCTGGGGAACATTGTTTTTGAGGTCATGTTGATTTCTCAGGAGAAAGCCTCTCCATTGGTTTACAGTAACAAGGAAACATGGTCACTCTCCGCTGCCACTGTGATTTATGTTTAGACAACAGATCACTGTGCCAGACAGCCTCCCACATTATGACACTGTGTACACCAGGCACACACTGCTGGTTGCTGTTGTTTGTGACAGTGAGTGGCGCAATTTAAATAGATATTCGCCTTATCTATCACTCAGTGGAGAAAATTATAGTATTTCTGTTATTGGACGCTGCTGGTTGTTGATTGGGACATTATGTTGCCAGTTTACAAATGTACTAACACTTACCTGCCTATTGATATACCTCGTCATGTGGACAGTTTTCGGGCATTTTCACATTAGTCACAATTGTTTCATATAGTGCCCAAGCACGATTGCTCCCCCTCATTTCATGCCTACACTTGCGTATGTTCACAGTCCGATACAGTAGGTGGCAGCTTTATGCACATAGTTGGTTTACAAATCCACCGATAGTTAAAAAGAAGAAGAAGCAACCACTCATTGGCTGAGTCCATCCTGCTACAATTTCCCAGTTTTTTCCACAATTTCCCAGTTTGGGATCAATAAAGTAACTCTATTCTATTCTAACTATGGCCTCTTTTGTTATTTCTGAGACGCGATTAACGACCCTCTTCCTACTTCAACGTCTACCTTGCAGCTCAGAGGACAAAATGGGCCAGTGCTGCATGGATACAATGACTTTTGAAGCGTCCGGTACAGTACGTTTGTGTTCACACTGACAAAATTAACTGAACTTTGGGGTCAAGTGTACTCAGATCCGGGCTCCGGGTCCCTAATGTGAAAACACACTCAGACTTCATTGTCAAGGTTACAAGCAGAGACTGTATAAGACACGAATGTAGTATAAGTGTCGGCTGCCATTGGTTTCTGAGGAGTCATGAAGCCAAAGGTGGCGGTTATTTTATAAGAAATGCTTTCTCAAACTAACTTTTCATCTAGAAACAGACAATTAGATGCAGCTGAGGCATGCCTTAAGCCTCCTCACTGAAAGCCACAATGTGTCCGCCTGTCAGTAAACTAAGTCAGGTACCTATTATGCAATTTAATCAATGATTGTTTGGCTTATAAAATCAAATTCCCCTAGTAAAGTGTTTACTAAGAAATTTGTCGTTGATACCAAATTTGTTTTTTTGAACAAAAAATGGACATTTATATATAGGACCTAATTAGGATTCCTTTACTTTTGCAGCTAGCCTATTGGACACTTGAGGAACTGCAGTGTTTTGCACTTATGCATTAACTTCATTTTTCATCACCGGAGGTTGCCTCTTGGTGTCCAGAAAAACATCAGTGTTTCCCCTACTGTTCATTTGGAGTGGCGCTCCTGAGCTGGTGGTGGGTAGGGGATTTGGTGCCTTGCTCAAGAGCACCTCGGCAGTGCTCAGGAAGCAATCTGGCACCTCTCAAGCTACCAGACAAACTTCCATATTTGGTCCGCACCGGGAACCGCCAACCCTCCGGTTCCCAACCCAAGTCCCTACAGACTGAGCTACTGCCGCCCCCAAATACACAGTAATAGGCAATTTGGATTACAACTGAGAATCAGCATAAATATAGTGATAGGCTGACGTTACACACTGTTCCAGTCCAATTCAACTTCAGCAGAACATCAGAGGACTCGACAACATGATGGTTCAACAACTCCTTTAGTTCTGAGAATTTATGTCCAGCTTGAAGAACCAGTGGTATTTGTCTTTCTCATCACTAGAGCCTCCACTTTAACACAGCTTGTCTCATTCTCTTACAACCTCAGAGGCAATCGGCTCAAGGTCGCCAGTTAAAAGGGTAAAACATCAAACCGTAACACCAGTTCAAAGCCCCTCTTGTTCATTTGTTTGCAGATTCACAATTTTTGTTAACTTCTGTGTTTTTGTGTGTCGTGTCAAACACTTGACAGATATACTCATCTGCCCAAATATCCATGCAATATTTGACCTCATCGTTACTTCAAGTCAGCCTAGGATACATTTTACTGGTAGGTTAACTTGCTCACTAGTGTCTTGGAGACGTCCCCACAATACAAAGTCAGAACAAATTGGAAACAAAGCAAACAAGCCATAGGTGTGAAACCACACTCAAGGCCAGCACCAGCCCACATAGACACATAATACACACAACAGACGTATGTTATTGTTGGTATTATATGTAAATACCAGTGGCAACAACAGCCAGGACCACAAATATTAAAGCCTACAATCCAGCGTCAGTTACAGAGAAGCTTGTTGTAGATAATCAAGCTAAGATGCTTAATCCAGAAGCAGAGTGTCTTTATAACGTACACTGCATGAGAATAAAGAGAACTGAGTGTCTTACCTCAGGTTACATGGGTGATACTGATACATCATCAGGAAAATTCTATAAAATGTTTAAGACCACCTCCTCATTGTTCAGTACAAGCAGTGGGCGACACCCATTGGCGCTGTAAAACAGAGCTGTGACGGTGTACGGCACGCATGGCTGCAGATGCTTTTAGGATAGTGTGACCTCTGTTAGGCTCTGCAGGATGCATAACCCGTCTGTGCTCCCTGAATCAGTGCTGTAAGGACATATTAAATCTAGATAGGATTGCTGTATTAAGTAGGGAGAATGTCTCATGCTGTGTGTAGATAACCTTGTGTTATTAGCTCCCTGATGGCCAATCAATACGGCACTTCCTTGCTGCCGAGGATGAACCAAGTCCCTCACCTAGATAATCATCTCTCAATGTCTGACGGCAAATAATTGGTAGCCTCTCAATCCCAAGCTTGGTTGACAAGGGGTGGTTTGCATATTAACAGTCTATCATTCTGAACACAGAGAATAAACATGCATATACATAATATTTTGAGATAATTGAGCTGGGATGCATCACCAAAACCCCAAGGAACAAAAAATAGCTCGATAAAGAGAAGCTGGGGATGGGCTTTGCTTAAAGTGTATTGTTGTTCCGTGCTGTGATGTTGTGCATATTGAGGAGAGGATGATGTTTATGACTGTGTTGGGGAAAAAAAAATAAAAAATCTGCTGCTGAGAGTTGAGTCCCTGATGGCCATCTCCCTGTGGAGTGGAAAACATCATCTTCCCAGTGAGCGGCGGGTCCCCGGCGGACAGAATTGACATGGATGATGAGGATGGTGATGATGTTTAAACGAAACACTTCCTGTCCATCTGTCCACACCCCGCACACTACTGCTGCGTCTCATCCTGCTGCTCTTTATCTTTTCTGCCGTTCCTCTGTTCGCTCTTTCTCTTCACATGTAAAGCACACTCAGGGGCTATTTTTCCACCCAACCTTTTTTACAGCTTGATATGTTTATATATGCTAAGTGAAGTGGTCTGAAATACCGCTCACAGTCCAAGCAAAGGGTACTCAAATCTGTAGGATGTCACACTAAAAAATGGCTCCTTTAAGAATCCAAAAGTGAGTTTTTGTGAAAGAATAGTTTAATTATAGACTTCAATGAAGAACTAGATCCTAGATGGCACCCTATGAGAGTATACTGAATAAAATACTTTTTAAAAAGGGAAACAAAAAAAACAGTTTCATTTGTTCTTTTAGTTCATAATCATCAACTAAAACTAAAAAAATATGTAGAATTTTATGAAAATGTCTATACCCATGTTATATATAGGTTTTTGTTACATTACCTCAATTAAAGGCTTTCTATTTGATTTTTCACACTTAAATATAATATAAATCAAGTATATCCTCTGAAAATAACTCTGTGAGTCATGACTGTCTACAATGGGTGTAACACCCGAGTCCCACTGTCTGTGATGTTTTCAGAGTTTTCAGAGTCCTATCTTCACTTTGTTTACATTGCCGGGACAGCGGCAGACTCCTCCCCTCGCGCATAGAAGTTGTTTAATTGAGGGACTAAAGAAAAGAAGAATAACATACTGTACTCACTGCTTAACTGTGTTTCTAGATCACGCTCATTTCAGGTAAATTTACATGCAGTGTGAAGATACCAGCATAATAAAGATCGCTAGCATTAGCATGCTAACACAACAATGCAGCGCAAGTTGTTTTGGTTTCATGCTGGTGCTCAAGGGCGACATCTGCTGGATCAAAAAATCACATACAAACAAAACTTTTGAGAGGGAAAACATTCAAATTCCATGTGATCCGACCTTTGAGCTGTGGTGCACTCGTCAGTCCCTGAGGCAGAGTTCAACAAACAAACAAGTAAGAAACTAAAACATGATCCTAAAATAAAGTGTTCAAACTGAGCAGGACTGCAAAGTAACTCGACACTGGCCCTGACCTCTTTTGTCTAGACTGGAGTTTCTTAAGGTCACTCGGTCGTTCTCTTAGGAATCAGACTTTGGCTGGCAGGGTAAACTTTGGATATAGCTGTCATCCCTCTTTCTCTGCCTCCCATGGTGCTACTGAGGGCATGTGTGTTTGTGCCAGTCTTATGAGGGCAAAATATCAGCTGCAAAGTCAGTGTCAAAGTGAGAGAAGGGGCTGCTCTAATATCTAAACATATGGAGATCACTGCCAGAAGTGGCAGCACATCGTGCTTCCTGGATGAAAGCTGGATGGTGGATGTGTTGGAAGCTGACAGCCAGCAGAGTGCCAATGCACAGGGGCTGCTGTTCCTGGGCCATGGCTGCGGCCAGGCACCAGGGGAGCTCCAGGGAAGCTTCAGACTTGGAGGGGGTGCGGGGGGTGGTTGCTGTCATCGCTGGATCAGTGGCAAAGATGGACCCAGGTTCAGTTCGCAACGCTCAGGGGACGACTAAAACAGAGCAAAGAAGCTAAGACTGCTAACCTTGGCAACACAACATAAACACACTAACACACAGTTACACAAACACCAATGTTCATGCTGTATGTCCTTTCACACATGTTTACAACACGTCTATAAATATGATACTTACAAACTCTCACTTTTTCAGTAGAAACTTAAACCTAATTCTGGTCACAATAAAACAGGGTAAACAAGCGTCACTTCTGCATGTGTTCAGCTTTTCATGACATATGATAATCAGATAACTAAGCATCATTCACTAGTGTTACCGTGCATTACACCTGTCATTGGCCTGATCGTTAATTGAAAGACGCCAATTTGATGAAAATCACAAGTTTTTCTTTCAAAGCAAAACTTATGTGTTAAATGAAACTAACATGGTCAATTAGTCCAGAGCCAATCATTCTTTACATTTTATAACTGATCATCATTGATTTCTGTCATGATTGACAATTTCCAGGTAGGATTAATTAGACAGAGCTGGGTTTAATCATCCATTATGTGAACAGCATGTATATATTCTACATTATCACAAAATTAAGAAGACTTGGAAAAGAAGAGCGATAATAAGAGAGACACTACAATGAAACATTACAGAAACAGTACAGACATTGAATTACTTGCTTATTAGCTATGCTTAAAATGAATATGTCTTATGATGGACAGGTACTCATTCACAATGTATTGTGAGTATTGGAATATTTCAATTACTGTAATTCCCATCTCTACTATTTAAAGTGCCAGACTCTTCCATCAGGCATTGGATGTGTTGAAAAGCATCATGAGGTGACATGATTTCAATGTGATGTGTTCAGCTGGGTTTAAACATGGATGCAATTGTTTTATTATCTAAGTGAACAGTGGGACAAAACACAAAACAGTGGAAGGATGAGGAAACCAGAGAGACTGGGGAATGACATAGGACATAAGGATTATAGCCTATGGGGCTCAATTTAGCAGCCCCGTTATCATTTTTAACTAGATAAGTCCAACATTATAATAAGCAACAGGTAAGAAATCAGGTTATAAAAAACTTTAAACTCATGATTAACCTTTTTTGTGAGAAATGTAGAACACAAATATGTGTGATGGTTGGTTAATACAGAGCCGTTTTCACATATGCACTCCTGAAAATATAGATAATTGCTCTGGAGATTCTCCTGACCTTGATGTTCACATATGCTCCTCACAGTCGGAGACTATCTCTGTCTGATGGGAGGGGGGGCGGGGGGGTCTCCTACCTGACGTAAAAAAACAACGCAAAAGTAGTTCACGAAGCAACAGAATCCGTAATACAATATACACTATAATGAGAATATTTACCTCTATATCAATGCTATGTGTTGTTCAACAGAAACAAACAATCAATAAAAGAGTGGAGAAGAACATACTGAAGGACAGAATACTGTTTAATTATGTGCACGTAGATCGTAGTGGTCGCAGTGTGCAGCAGTCACAGTATATTTAACATCAACCCCCCTCCTATTGGCTTGAGCTGAATTCTCCAGAGAATATCCTGCTATTTTCTCTCATCGGACGTGCTGTGGAAAAAACACTTGGGCTCTGGCAGGAGAATCTCTATCTGAAGTCAGAGCAGAAAATGTTGTTGTTTTTTGTCCACACATATCTGGAGTTTTTCTGCAAGTTTTCTGCAAGTTTGAAAGCCCTAGTAGTCTTTATCTTTTCTTATAATACTGACTTAAAAATGATACATCTACATGTAGCAGCCGGTTGCAGATTTTCTATCGTTGTGCACCCTTCGAGGTGATTCTGTAAGGATTTCAGTCATCCTGTCAGACAGAGCAGCGTGACTAGATGTTACCCAAGATTTTGGAGTTTAAGTCGATTATTCTTTTAATGACTTAAGAGCAACTTCAGAGAGGAAGTGAGAGCTCGAGTGGGAGTGAGGGAGCGTGCTCTTGTGCAACGAAGGAGAGAAAATAAACAATAATTTCTGCAGCTTTTTACAGCACGTTTCAATTATTGCATTTGTTTAAGACAATCACATCTGCTTTCGAATTAATATCATTTCTTAATATGCTACATGTTTTTCCTAATGTATGTCGTTCCAGTCGTCACAGGTCGTTTGCCCTAGTCATCCATCCATTCATAGACTTTTTTATACTTTCAACCTTATTGTAAACTCATTTGGACGGATTCAGGTTAACAGCATCAGAAGTTATAAACACTAGTCTGTGGTTTACACAAAAAGAAGGGTTTGTGCACGAGTGGTGGTCACATATGTACGTGTGTTGATGTCCACTCTGCGTCTGTAGGATATTGACAGAATACAGACAGGATGTTGATTATCCAGCTTGCAGGGGGATGAGGTCCGTCTGGACGTCAGGTGGGAGTCACAGCACCGAGGAGTGATGAGACAATCAGACAGAGAGAGAGAGAGAGAGAGAGAGAGGAGGGCGAGTGTCAGGGGCAGAGGACGCTGACAATAAACTGTCCGTCTCTGCTGACATGAACACAGCACTATCAGGATCAGATTATCTACAGCACTGCTCGGAAATGTGACACAAACACACACACACACACACACACACACACACACACACACACACACACACACACATATGGCACTTCAAATACAGCCTCTTTGATTCTGTTTTCCATCTGAACATCTTTTACTTTTCACTTATTCTGTTATAAATAAATATATAAATAAATTAAATTGATGAAGTAAAAAACTGTTTTAAAGCAAAACTCAATTTTTACACCTTTGAGGCCATTGTTTTGGTTGTACTGACGGCCATTATGACGGCCTGCAGCAACATGTCCGATGTGTCCTTGGGCAAGACACTTAACCCCGAATTGCTCCCGCTGTTTCATCGGCGGCGTATGAATGTCTCTGAATGGGATTAGTTACTTCTGGTGGTCACTTCACACAGCAGCCTCTACCATCAGTGTGTGAATGTGTAGGTGTGAGCTGCGGTGGAAAAGGTTTGGGTCATTGTCGTTGTTTTCATCATCCTTGATTCAATTTAAAGTAGGCAACTGCTCAGTGACAAACCCTCATGAACGGAGCAAGCAAGGGAAAGTTAGGGGAATAAAAAAAACTTGCATCCTTAAACTTAACGACTCCACACCTCTCCACAGATGTGGATGAAGTTCAGATGCAGAATTGTTTTCCTTAACACTTGAAAGTTTGCATGTGACACAGCTGAGGGCAATGTGCTGTTGTTTCACATTTATCTGAATAAGTGGAGAGAGAGAAAAGAGAGAGAAGGAGAAATTGCGTCAACTTGATACACCCACGGGTCTCAATGGCGTTCAACAGCACCACTGTAAGCCTGTGGTCATGAGCACTGGTCTTTAGTTTACAGCTCTAAATACATTTTTTTATTTGTATTTTGTAACATCTAAAAAACTTTGCATGCCGTACATCCATCTTTTTTTATATTTTTAAATTCCTCAAAGGTTCCTCCATTGGGGTTTCGTCCACCAAAGTCCATACTCCTTTATCTGTACAATCTTTAATTATGCATAAGGTCGTGGTGTGCACATTAAAAAAGATGCAACTAAAATACTCATTAAATTTGTATAAGCAAAAAAAACAAACATTTAATCTGCGTTTATGCAGGTAGATGACCATTCAGCAGCCCGCAGACGAGGGGGGCGAGGGATATTAAAAGGTAGGGTCATATCTTTAATGACAGAAAAAAAACTTTAATCTTTCTAAATTGTCCTTTTCCATCTAACTGACTTTTAATTAATCCCCTTGATATTTGGACAAGCACAGACTTGGGCACAAGGTGCTTCGTGTTGAACACCCGCTTTGTGAAAGATCTTTGTACATAGGTGGGTGAAAACGAGTTCTCTCTATGAAATATTGAGTTGCAAATACAGAAGTAAACAGATCAGTGTATCCTCAAGGAGACTTCAGCATGTGTGTGCAGGAGCTGGGAATCGAACCCCCTAAACTTCAAATATGCTGCGAGTCTATTCTTGATGGAGTACGCTGCAGGCATGAGACAACCCGGACAGGAAGTCAGACAAGGAAAAGCACAGAGCATCCGGTCAATTTTCAAAATAAAACACAATATGCGGACTCGTGAACGTTGAATTTTTTGAGCACTTTATCAACATTACATCAAAACAGGCACCGAATGAACAACAAATCATCCTCAGAAAGACAAAGCAACATGTTGTTTTACATGTTTTTCTCGTTATTCCTGCATGATCTTGTAGTTTTCCTGTGATGTTTGTAGAGTTGATCATGGCTGGCCTCTGCTGCTGATCCAGTGGGGCAGGGCACACAGAGCATTTGGTGATTGGGGGTTAAAGATGGAATATGTAGATTCTCAATCAATACTTCAATAACAGATTACATTGAGGCTAGCGGTTTGTTCTCTCTGCTGCCAGATCATCACAAAATTAAAGTTCCTCGCTTTGAACAATTTGCAAAACTATCTCGAAATATCTGTGACAAATGTGTCCACCCATCCTGTGATTTTTCTCGTGGTGCATACTGTACATGTTCAGAGTTTATCCTGACGGATCGAAACCTGAAAGACAGATTGAAAGCAAGTCAACAAGAAATGACAAAATCTTCCTGAAGTTAAAGATGCCTTTGGTCCTAAGACAGAGTCAAAGTGTGTATGGTATCACATGGCTATAGGTTCACATGCCCTTTCTTTGTATTTTGCCTTGTGAGGTTTCTTATTCACCTGATATGAGACTCAAGTGATAAACACTCAGAGACAGTGCTGTGGTGATGGTGTGTAGGGAGTTTATTGTGTGTGGGCGGTGTAACGAAGGATGAATAGTGAATGCTCAATGTAGAGTGATCAAGGGCAAGAAGAGAGAGAGAGGGAGAGAGGAGGGAGAGAGAGAGAGAGAGAGAGAGAGCAACAGACAGAAAACGAGATAAAGAGAACTGATGGACATGTTTCATCCTCTCTCTGACAGTTTCATCAATAGCCTCAGGAAACACACACACACACACACATATACACTCATATATCCCTGTCCTGTGTGATTGACAGCTAGCAGATGCTGGGTGAATGAAGTTGTCACACCGGTTGCTGATCAGCTGTGCGTCGCCGTAACAACAGCTGATGGCTCAGCTTGACGCGTGGCTGCACTTGAAGGTGATCTCTTGTTTGCTTCAGAGCGTGTGTGTGACTATGTGTATATGAAAGTATGTGTTTGTGTGGGTGAGAGGCATGCGGATTAATAACAGGCTGTGTAATTTAGGCTGGGTTCACACTAGGCAAAAGTGACCTGAATCTGATCTTTTTGACTCATCTCAGTGTGAACAAACGCAAGCCACGTGGAATCTGATCTATTGTTATCAGATCCAGTCCACTTTCATGGATATGTGGATTCCCACAGGAATCTGATAAAGACCACATTTAAAAAGCAATGTGAACAGCAAAACAAAAAAAATCAGATCTGAGCATAAAAATCTGAAGTTTAGAATACTCATTAAGGCTTGCAGTGTGAACGCAGCCTGATAGTATCTGTTCATATTTACATGGGCCCTCTGCGTCAGCTGTTTTTTTAGTTGCTGCAATCCCAGCGCTCTTGATTGAAAAAAGTTAAACTTTTGGAACATTGCCCTCGCCAATGTAACTTCTTCATCGACCAATCAAACTGAGAAGGGGCAGCACTTCTGAAGGGCTCTAAAATCGTGGTTGTGAGCACTATCTGCGACAAAAGAGAGACAATTTATCTTTAAAGCTTCGCTTTCCCCATCCTCTTTCGAAGTTCTCTTTTCAGACTCTTATCTGTGTTTTTCTATCTTCCCGCATTTTTCATGTGTTGTGCTGGCGTCAGCATTTGTTTGTGGGGGCCATTAAGGGCCAGGTGGTAGGCTAGGTAGGGTTAGGGTAAGGGTTCTCTGCATGAACAGAGCCTGGATCTGATGAAGTTGGCGATGCTGTTTGGGCTCTGATAGCCATGTGCTAGGTTAAGTAAGAGACAGGATGGAGGGGGGTGACTCTGGGGTGCTGGAGCTCACTGACCGGCCTACTCAAGATGTTGTGGGGTCGTATTGTCACTATCTGCAACTTGCATCAATGGAGGCTGAGTCTGCCGTTTTGGTTGCTGTGGCAACACGGGCCATAGGATGGGTTATGTTACTTATCGGTTGGGCATAATTGGGATGTCTTTTCATTATGGCACAAGTTCTGTGTGTTTATTTCAGATATAGTACCCTTATTCTCACAGTTATGGAGGAACAAGGAACTGGACCCAAGGCAAAAACAAAAGCTGACGTTTTCCAGTAGAACACAAAGTACATCAGAAGTCCAAAAACAAAACCATCAGAAGAAAACCAAGCCCAGAGCCTTTACTGTTTTTGGTTGATCCTCTGTTTTTAACATACATTGACTAATTCATTTTCATTCCTTCTTTTTATCCGCAGTTTTTTCCTCCATCCTCCTTTTTTCTCTCCTATGCATCGTTCTCTCTCTTTGCAGATTGTTTCCTTTCCTTCTTCCTTCATCCTCTCTTCATTCTCCATGCCTCTCCCTGCCCCCTTATAAGTTGGCTTTAAGAAGTTAATGTTCAGACGTGATATCCCACTCGGTGAAGCCTCCAGATATCTATTAAAGGGTGCAGCTCTCTATCACAGCTTAGACACCAGATGTTGCTCGCACATCCTCTCATTGCAGATGTAATGGGCCTGAATGCTGCAGTTTGCGACTTCACTGGCATCCATCCTGTGCAATGCAGCACCAGTGGAGAAACAAGAGAGAAAGAGGCAGGGAGGCCGTGAGGGAGAGAGAGAGAGAGAGAGAGATGTGTAATTATCCTCCATTACCACAAACTCTTTTATTTCCCCCAGCAGTCGAGGGAAGTCTCGTATAGAAATGACAGCCATCAAAGTAAATATGGGCGTTCTGTTTTAGAGAGTGGAGATTTGATGGTATTCCACTGTTTGCCTGTTTGTGTGTATTTTCTGGAAAGTAAGCATGTGTATGGGAGTTTACATGCATGCACTTTATTTGTTGGTAAGAGTTTATGTAGGTAAAACCCAGTGATACATTTTATAACTGAAAGAAAATAAATGCATGAAATATCCTTCATGCTTGTATTTAAGCTGATTGTGGGGTCTTGAGGTCCAGTGTCAAAACTGACCCTCCAAACACTATTTGAATTATTTTTATCTCTTTGAATGTTGGAAATATTTTGGAACACTTTGGTACAAAATAGCAGCACTAGTAAAAGAATATATATGATGATGCAAAAGTAGGCCCTGAATGAATCAATGACAAAATAACTCAAGGTAAAGGAAAAGTGCAAAAAAGACCACTGCCAGCCCAAAGAAATGACTTTCTAATCATAGTTCCCAAATTCTTTTTGCTTGATTTTAACTTCATTCTAATCTGTCATCAGAGAAAAAAAGCAGAAAATAAAAGAGAAAAGGTCCCTCGGAAAGAAAAAAACAATAAGGGGTCTAGACTTTTAAAGCAAATACGCGGTCATAACAAAAGACAGAGCTGCTTATATGAACAGCAAGTGTACCGCTCATGACCGAGATCAGATGTCACTCATAGCTGCAGCTTCATAGATAGACACCAGGGGGAGACACTGTGATTATACGAAGCAGCAAATGAAGCCAATGTTGAAGTGCAAAGTCCTGCAGTTCAACTAAAGTCCACTTGACGCTGACTGCAAAAGCCCCAGAAGTCACATACATGCATACATGTAACCATTCATAAAAGATACATGTTAATTTATAAATTAACATGTTTACAGCCTGGTTCAAAAAGAAAATATTGGTCTGATTAGTTACTGTCAATGACCTATCTCCAGTATCCGCACAGGGACTTGAACTGGGGACCATCCGGTTTTGAACCCAAGTCCCAACAGACTGAGCTACTGCGCCCCCCAAACCTTCTAATGTCAGGACCAATGAGGCGTGGTTACCCTGAATTTGCCACATTCAATTTAACTCAAACTTAATGTCAGATGCAGATGTTGGGAAAACAAAATTGTGCCATTGTGACATTGAATCGGTCAGTTTCAGTGCTGATGGACTCGTTTGCTTTTGTAGCTCATAGAGTCTGTTTCTAAACCATCTAAAAACACCTCACATGAGCTTTAAAGAAGAAAACTCTTCTACTGCACGTACCTCTATGTAACTGTCTGTTTCTTTTTGGAGGTTTACCCAGAACAAGTTCTAATTCTCACAAACAAACCTCCTTACAATTTATATATAACCATCCAGATGACCAGGATTTGTTGCTAAGCGATGGAGGAAATGTTACACAAGGCATGACTTCCTGGAACAGGATCTGGGATCAAAGACAAATGCTCTATTGTGGGCCTTTGCTGACCTTTGACCTTTCTCTCTTTGCTGCCGTCTTAATAACTGCTGTTTCACTTTCCATAAATCAAATGCAATCAAGTCACTCAGGATTTATTTTGAAGTGGTACTTCATATATTTGATGCCACGTCCATGACATGGTTCTGTATGTTAATTGCAATGTCCATAATGTTTGAGGTTAGTTTTATTTACGGCTAAAGCCGAGGCTAGGCTCTTCTTCCTCTTACGTAGCTAGCTCTCTGTTTGTCATGCACAACCTGAGCTCCAGCAGACGACAAATAAATCTCCTCCTCCACGTTTCTGTTTTTCCGCTTCACATCTGATCTTGGAGGATGTGGTCACAGACAATCAAAATCATAATTATGGATACAGCGCGGCCAGGGGGGGACATTTTAAAAATGGTCTCGAGGTGACCAGCGTTCATCTATTTATTCTTGTATGAGGTCTTAGCACGAGCCACAAAGTTGATTTATATCCCTCTGCTTTTAAGGGTGCAAGACCCAGACATTCAGAAATGAAGTGGAACGCTGCTAAGAATTTCAAATGCACTTTTAATACATCCCCCTCATATTGACGTTTAGGTGGGAATCCGTCTTTTTTATTTCTGTCATTTCTAGCACCGCAGTCGTTGGTATATTTGTGGGTGTGTGTGTGTGTGTGCGCGTGTGTGTGTGGCAACATTTATTTCCCCTCATCGTCTGTTGAGAGTGAGAGGGGAGGTGCGGGGAGGGCGGGAGTGTAATGGTAATCATTTTTTTGTGACTGCGCCCAGGGTCTGAAGTGGCTGTTGCAGAGGACTTTTAGATTGATCTTGCAACACGCACACACACAAACACACACAAACACACACAACCACACACACACACAAGCCCTGAAGAAGATATGCTATATGGATCGCATCCATCCCCCTCTGCTTGCCCTCCCTACACGACGCCATTTGATTAATGATCCAAATATGTGAATAAAAATATCACAACAACTCTTCAAACAGAGGGGTTCCTGAGACGGAACTGCTTAAGGATGAAACTACACACTAACGAGGGGAACTTCTTTTGTTTTCTTTATTTAAGCATACATTATACTTTGAGGCCTTGTACTGAATGTTGTTCTGTGATTTCTAAGCTTGGGTACTGAGATCTAGAACCGGGTCTAATTTTCTGAGATCAGTGGAATCGTTATGGCCTGTTACAGCAACATCAATGATTCATTCCTTTAACCTTAGTGAGAACTGTACGGTTCTTTAAAGTTGTACTTTTCTGCCGTGACCTGCAGCGTCGACGTAGCATTATGTCATGTGTGATGCAGTATGTCCAAGTTGTGAGATGAGGTCCGTGCATGGCCAATGAAACAAGCGATTGAAAGTCTGGCTAAGCTACACTAAACGGATTATGGCACAACACAGTGCAACACGTGCAGCAAAGAGCCTTTATGCAAGGAAGGAAGCACATCCGGTACGATGAAGCATGCATGGTCAACACGACGTGAACTTGTGGGAATGCACCATATTTGATATGTTGGGGTCTCCTGCCCACAGTAAAGCCCCTGCTACAGTGGTAGAAGCGGTAGCAAGGTCTCGTCAGGCTCAGGTCCAAAACACAGTGGAGTTCACATTTGCATTCATATTGATGTTAATGAATGAATGTCTATCATTTTAAATAAATAGATTTTCTTAGATATGATTTCAGAGAATTTAGGTGGCCCCACGGTTTGCCAGGCAAACGGTAAACCAACAGGTGTTGCAGCGATAAAAGCGGCAAAGCCAACTGATTCAGATAGAAGTGATTCTACCGGACCTAAAAAGCCTTGACGAGCAAAAAAGGTGCTCAAACTAGGATCAATATTGGAGATGCTTTTGAAAAATGGAGAGAGGTTAGAACACAGAAAGGTTTACAGACCCATGCAGAGCTGGATAAACACTGAAGCTTCAGAGTCCACCACATGGTGACCTGAGTGAGCATCCACTCTAGAGAGGAGGGGGGGGAGACAGCTCTCTACAATGTTTAGAATTTAGACTGCAGTACTCATTTTAAACATCAGAATCAGAATTGTACCAACCAACACAAGTGAATACCTGATTTGTCTACCCAGATTTTGATGATCACAGGAAGAAAGTAGTCAATTGATTTCGATGATGTAAGATGTGAAAGTGTTTTTATTTTGTGTTTTGTTCACTTATACGTTTGCTGTTGTGTTGTAATTGTATTTTATTTTGATGTGTGTGTTAATGCATATAAATAATTGTATGTGAGGCACCCTGGTGAGCGTGTGGATGCTTAATTCACAGCGGTGGCACAATCAGCCCCCTTTTTAACACTGCAGACCACTAATTGACATTTTCATTAACAGCAAATTTATGTTCCTATTTCTGTCTGCGATAATGACCATTTCCCGAGCAGTGCCATGAGCTCTGCTAATGGACATGGAATAAAGGGCGGAAACTTGTTTAATTATGATGGGGGGAAAAAAAGGCCATACATGCTCAGGCTACTTAACGGTGTCAGGCAGAAGGAGGTGGATTGAGGCCGGGTGACGGCAGGAGGGTGACAGATGATTGAGGCACGAAAGGATTGAAAAGACGGTTAAAATCCAGACGTTACACGTCACACCCCCAATTAACATCAACGATCAAGAAGATACACACAAGGGATGACCAGACGAACAACGCGCCAAGTAAGACATTTCAGAATCCCGTAGAATTAACCACAAAGACCTTCATGACAGAATCTACAGTGGCCATCACCAAATGGCTGAATCCAGTCCAAATCAGAGCCAGGTGCCGTCCTATCCAGACTCAGGTTTATTTTAATGAGTGCTGTTTCAGTGTATCTTATGATGCTTTCAAGGACGTCTATGTAAAACGATAAAGCTTTTTTCATCTTCACCGTAGCGATTTCAGTGGCCTGAAAAGTCACACACCAATGGATGTGTTCAAAATCGTCAAAAGGGATGCTACTCAGCCAATCAAATCCTTAACTCAGACGAGGTGTTGTAAGTGAACACGTCAGGTCTGGGGTGCCAGTAACCTGGTGGTTTCCAAAATAAACCTTTGGAAAAGAAGATAGCAAAAAAAACATTTTAATCAAGAGTGGACGGACTCTTCTAATCATTCTCCTCATGGGCATTTTAAAACCAGTATGCCTAATGTGTCACCCTCACCATACTTAAATACTGTAATTTCAAGCATCACTATAGACAAAGTTAAAATCATACCAACTGAATTCCAATCCCAGGTCAGAAGATGAATGACCCAAAGGCCTGATTTGATCGATCCACCAGAATCCTCTCCCCAACCAAGCAACTGGTTTCGTTAGAAGACAAATAAGTCCAACTGGGCCGAACAGTCAATGTGAGAGTTAAACTGATGGGGCGAGGAGGGGGGGGCACACCTGGGATGCTAGATGAGCCCTCTGGAGGTGATGTATCCATTAAACAGCAACGCAAGAAGGTGCCCACCTGATGACCCCGATGGCGTTTTTACCCCTCCCCCCACTTAGGACACCAGACACTAAGCAGGACTTGTTATTCTACAGGACTGTAATGAAAGTCCCATTAGCTCAACAATGGTGATGATGTCATTAAACAGAAGCATACACTCAAATATGTCTGAAATTAATTTTTTGCACTTGCAAGAAAAAAACAACATGCTGCTTCTTTTTGTTCTCACACACTCCGGTTACCTCACACTGACCTTTCCTGACCCCTGATTGGTGAACAGGAAATGGCAGAGGAAGCGGTTCAAAGCGCCAGGCGGGAGCTGCGAGGCAGGAGCTGCTGGCCATGGCTCTTTGTCTTTGAATATGAGCGATCTGCTGTTTAACGCTCCCTGACAGAAACGCATGACCACGTCCACAGCTCCAGGATACGAAGTCAAGAGTCTGTAATGTAACGCTGCAGAGGTTAAGAGTCAGGATTATGTTGCCAACATGTGTGTGCAACACAGGTTGTTGAAAGTCACGCACATGATATATGAAATCATGTACATGGACAAGAAATTACATTATTTATTTGAATTAGAATTACATTGTGCCGATAGCCGACGCCAATAGCCTAGCGGTTATGGCGAGCCCCATTTACAGAGACCAAAGTCCCTGTCCCGGCTCTCGTGGGTTCAAATCTGATCTCAGCCCTTTGCTGCATGTCATCCACAACTCTCTACATCCAACATGTCCTCTCTCTTCAGCTGTCATATATAATAAAGGCAGCCCTAACAATAAGACAAAAGGATTTTATTTAACGTTGTTTATTTTGGAAATATTTTTGCAGAGTTAGCAACACTGAAGCCATTTTTTTGTCTATCAGGTTTCTCGGCCACTAATTTGTGCAGCCGCCTTTACAGTTTTTCAACTGTAAAGCTCTGTCTCTTTATCCCAGGAGACCCCTTATCATGTCCTGTACAAAAACAACAGTCAAGGTCTTTTAAAAAACTACATTTTCAAGATTCAAAAAGCTTTATTGTCTATCACATTGTGATAGAAAATGACCTTTTGTCCACACTCAACATGAAAACATGAAAACATTCACACTAACACTCACATTAGGTCATAAATAGCTAAAAGTACCCTAGGTAAAAACACATATGCACAGCATTTAAAAAACATTGCTTATTTAGCCTTGTTTAAAATGTGTATTGCAGTGGGAATAAAAGAGTTTCTGTAAGTAAAACGACTGCCTGAGGGGAGCAGCTGAAACGATTGGTGAAGGGGGTGTGAAGGGTCCTGAGTGACGCAGACTGCTTTCCTTTCTGCTGCTCGTATGTAGAGTTCTGACAGTTGGATCTGGGTGGTGCCGGTGATTTTTGTTGCATGTTTAATGATACTAGTATGTTTTCTTTTCTTGCATTTTTCGGTGAGAAAGTTGTACCAGGATATAATGTTAAATGTGAGGATTGATTCAATGAGTGATCGGTATACTGCTGTTAAAATGGCTCCAATACTTTGGATTACAGTTTTGTAACTTCCATAGGAACATGAGATTGAGTTGAAATTGTTCATGTGTATTGTCAGATCACGTTTGTGGGCCTTTTGAAAAAAGAGTTTTAGCATATGTTTCCGTATGAGGGCATTAGTGTGTGTGTGTGTGTGTGTGTGTGTGTGTGTGTTTGGGTGTGCGTGTGTGTGAGTGACAGCAGAGTGACAGCAGACAGGAGTAAAGTCCCACCTCAGACGACAGTAATGGAGACGTCAGCAGGATAACAGAGCCGGTAGCGCTGACAATCATCCATTCAGACAGAAGCAACACCACGACGTGCAATAAAGCTGGACACACACACACACACACACACACACACACACACACACACACACACACACACACACACACACACACACAACTCCAGCAGAGCCTGACTTGCACATCGGCAGTGTATTAGATGAGCATCATCCCCATTCATGGTGGAGATGATTCCATTTGCAGGACCACTCAGCCTTTTGATGGTCTTATCTAGAAAGAGCTGCTGTCGAGGAGCTGCCTGAATGGATAGTGTGAGTGTGTGGATGCATATTGGAATGGATTCAATCGGGGCGGCTGCAGGCATCTGTGTATGCATCCGTGTTTAGAGTAAATAAGTGACAGCTGTAAATCCAAATCTTGCATGGAAATACGATAGCAGCAGAAAAAAACATTGCCCATATAAGAATATTTAAACCAGAAACAAATGGAAAATCTTGCTTCAAACATATGGGCTGGTGTTAAATGAAACATTGTGCTTTTTTAAGTGACATTAAAGGAAGAATGTGCAACATTTTACACTTAAATATATCAGAAATCAAATATATCCTCTGAGTCATGACTGTCTACAATGAGTGAGAAGCATGAGTCCCTCCAGCTGTACTGTTGTCAGAGCCGTGTTTACATGGACGGGACGGCCTTGTGTAGCTGTTTTAGCTGACTAGAGAAAAGAAGAAGAACACACTCCTTGCTTATTTGGATGTCACGTAAGTGTGTTTAAATCTCGGTCATTCTGTGTCAATTTATGTGCTATATGTAGTGAAAAGCGTGTGCTAACATTAGCATGCTAACACAACAATGCAGCTCGAGCAAAGGACAGTTTTGTCCGCTGATATGCATGATATATTTTGTTGGTTTCATAGAGTAATACGTCCATTAAATGTAATAAACACCTCGTTGTTGTATCCATTGTTGAGGTTTAGTCACTCTGCAAAGCTTGTGTCCGAGAAGTCGCTGAATGTTTCTGTCTCGGCTTTAATGGGGAAACATATTAAGGAAATGAATCTGATTGTTCGGACAAGGACAAAAAAAAATCCCCTCTTCTTATTGCTGTCATGTGGAGGCGTCAGCCAGACAACACATTCATCTCACTTTATAAGAACAAGCTGGTTTCATGGCACGCATCTTATTCATGTAGCCACAATTATCTATAAATTAATAAAACCTGACTGGTTATTACAGGGAGAAGGGGGGGCGGGGGGGGGGGCAGATTCAGAGAGAGGGAATATGAAGGGCCGTACAGTGAACAATCTCCAGATAATTAACAGGAAGATAAACAAAACATAAATTTGGATATTGCATTTATTTGGACTACCACTCAAATATGCGTGAACCACGTTATTTTAATTAAAAGATAAATCTATGTGACATGCTGCTTCCCAGTTAATTATTCAGTGCTGTACAATAAAAACAAAACCCATTAAATGTGCCACGCACTCTATTTCTCCATTAACAGTAAAAAGCGCTCATCCTGGGGACAACATTTCCAATTCAGCTGCTGGTTTGGCTTTTCCCCCCTTTTATATTCTTTCATTACTTTTTTTTTTACTTTTCCCTTGCTTTCTTGCTTTGCATTTACATTGCTCCCAGATCTTCCACTTGGAAAGCATTGCTGTGAGCATTAAAAGCAATGTAATTATCATATTTCACATCTTTGAAATCTATGTTACATCTCCATTACGGAAGAACTTTTGACCAGCAGCTCTGTATGACATGAGTGCACATTTTAAATAGTGTTGATACTTTTTATAAAAGGCCTAATTTTATGCTCTGGTAAAGAAAATGTCATGACAATGTTGTTGACAGATGACTAAAGAGATGAAAAATGTCAGTCAGCAACAGGTTTTCAAACTAAGACGTTAACTTTTATTTGAATAATTATAAATAAAAAATGGTTCATAATTAGAATTTAATCGTAGCCCCGGGTCTGCATGAGAGCTGCCTTACATTATTCTAAATAGAATAATCCACCTATCTGTGAACCAGCTCAATTCTCCAGATGATGACCCTTGGTGAGTGAGCCTGCACAGTAGATGTAGTCTGTGGCATGTTGCACTATCTACGTCTGTGTTCTGTTCAGATTTGTACACTGTAGACCCAAAAGCAGACATGACAGCACAAGTGAAAGGTCAATGAGGTTCTTTGCAGGGCTTGGTACTAGTGGAGGGCTGACTGGCTGGCTGGTTGAGGCAGAGTGGAGGAGACTTTGAGGTGCTGGTTTGGTTCTGTAGGCAGACAGGGAAAGTGTAGAATGGTTTGTTGGCAAAGCAGAGGAGGAGACACTGGTGAAAATCACTTCAGGAGACTGAATCATCTGGCCATAAGTAGAGTTGAAGCCAGAGTTTTGTACTGGGTCAGATGAGATGTTTTCTCAAGGACTCTGTTACTGGATCTTTAACTGCAATCAGTGGAGTCCAAATTCTAAAAGAATGAAGGCACCTCTGCATCTGCTTTATCAAGACTGCAAACATTTTTTAACAGCAGTCCCTGAAGTATTTCAACACCTCTCTGATGGATGCCGGGGATAATGTGTACAGACCTTCATGGTACTCTGGAGAAGAAAGCTGCCATGCTCTTTGTTGACTTTTCCCATAAATCCACCATGAAGTTGTGAATTTATGTACACATTTTCAGAATATTGAATTGTTTATAAAAACATGATGCAGATAAACATGCATACACATCGATGAACTGATCGAACTCTGGTGATCCCATGACGTTTTTCCCAAGATCCATGCGGTCCAAATTGTTAATAAAGTTCATCCTGCAGGATTAAACAAAGTCTACCACGGTTTATTTCCTAATACCTGAAAACTAATGACATTTCCATCAACTGCAAATGTATTTATTGTTCAATAGCAAATGGTAGCATGTAGACATTCCAAACTATGACGGTGAATATGGTAAATATTCATCTGCACATTAGATTGACATTTGATGTGTGTTGAAAAATTATGCCAATGAGAAATTGCAAAAATTCTGTTGAAGAATCCCCTTTAGGTCTTATATTAAAGTGTCCATTTTTTACAGCAACAGCTAACATGTCTGCAGCCTGGTTTAGGTCTGAAAACTTTCTTTTTCTATAAAAACTGCGCAAAGGTCATCATTTTTATAACTCATCCATTTTGATGTTGTGAGGGTTAACATAACCCTGGTGCATAACTTTGGGCTTTGTGGCTGACTGACAGGTGGGCGAGGATTAAGGTCCAGCACAGTTCCATCTCTTTACTGGTTTATAGATTGATCGAAAGTTAGCTGGAGATAGAATTTTATTTGGCTTCAAAACGCCTCTTCAGAAACCAATGGGTGATGTCACTGAGACGACGTCCATGTTTTATACACTCTTTGATTTAAAAGCCAGAGCTAGCATTTGACAAAAAGCAGAACTGTACCTAAATATAGCCTCAGATAGCTGGTGTCATTACTGTCAAATTGTTTTTTCAGCCTTTTCAACCCTCTCTATTTGTATCCCATGGGTTGCCTTCTTATTTCCCTGTCGAGACACTTTGAGGCATTTATTTATCCCTCCTGTGAATTGAGATGTAGGCATTAGTGACAGAGGGAAAGAGATTGAGCATGTAAACATGTATTTTTTTAAAGTTTTTTTTACTTTCAACTGCTGTACTTGGGTAGGATTTGAGATGCAAAATCCAAAATGACCACTTTGATTTTTAGTAAACGTTGTAATATTTAGGACAAGCAGTCTTTCCACTGAAACAACAGTTCATGTTCTTCAGACGAGTGTTTGCCCTGAACGGTGTGAAGGGATGCAGACAGTGATTCCCGGAGGTAGAGGTTTTATTGCAGGGATAAAACACTGGATAAATCACACCGCTTTCAAAGTACACAAGAACGTCTCGACAAAAGTGAACAGTCCATGTTTGATACACTTCTTTAATGAAACTTTTTTTGTCTTCTGTCAAACAGATGTGCAGTAATAAATAATGACCGAGGACATTTCTCTTTTAAATACAAAGTTATCCACTGTTATATCAGATCATTGTTTGCAACCAAACCCCCGCTCCTCAACATGATTTACAAATCTTCTACAGTTTGGAATGTGGACTGTATTTGGACTAGGACTGCATATGACAGAATCCGATACAGGCTGAAATAAATGAGCATGGCTACATTTTCTTTTCTGCCTAGCACCAGTGATTATAAATGAGCAAACAGCATGTGCTACTTCAATAGGAGGCTTGACAGAGATCAAACAGCGTTGGGACAATGGAATGGATTATTTTGGGATTACAGCAGGGGGGAGAGAATAGAGTATCATTCTCAGGGATGGACAAAGAGTACAAGTCACAGAGGAATGCCATTCTTTAGTGTAGAAACAAACAAAATGAAATCGATTGCCTCATGTGAAAACCATGATGAAATTGTTCTGATTTACATACTTTACCTGAATAAGCCAGGGAGCTGGAATGTGTACTTTAAAAAACAAACATATTTTCTTATTGGCTTTGTGCAGATATAAATGTTTCAGCATTTCTATACACATTCAGAAAAGTGAGCTACAAGAGCACAAGAACACAGGAGTGCTTTGAAACCTAAAGCTGATACTACATTATATTATCTTAATCTGTTAGAGTGAAGCTCAGTGGGACAACACTCTACAAACTCAGGCAGTGAGGATTGAAACAATAGACTCCGCAAAGAGTCTTCATAAAAAACAATATTTGATCCGCTGCAAATACTGTAGTTTAGTGTTGGGTCAAAAACTTACAATATAGAATAAATCAATAAATATACCTTCCTGTAGAATACAAAGCTAAGGGCCTGATTCACAAAAAAAGATTGTGCAGCTTTTGAGCCTGTTACGCTGTGCAAATGAATCAAAATGATACCATCTAATTCACAAAAGACTCTCAAAGAGTTGAATGCACCTTCAACCACGCTGCAGAGCGAACTCTCTGTGCCAGCGCTGGTTGTGTGTATTTAAATGAGCCATTATGAAGTCATTCATGGAAGTGTTGTCCCCTTTCTCTGCGGAACAGCCTCATTGCAAAAAGTGATAACAGCTACACATGGTTGAATGGAAGTGAAGCAAAACTGTATGCCACTATAAATACTAGAAGTCAAGCACAAATTTTCTAGTTTCTGGGAAAAATTCTGTCTTTGCATGACTTTAAAATAGATGATCTGTAAATAAAGTTGGTAAATATAACTTTGACATTATTGTTGATATGATCTGGCTGTCAGCAGCTCCACATCTGGGGAGATAGTAAATGGTAAATGCCATTTACTATCTCTTGATCTCTTGACTTGACTTGACTTGCTTAATTCTCATCGCAGTGACTTGGACTTGCTTGAGACTTGAAGGTTGAGACTTGAGACTTGCTTGTGACTTGTACATGTGTGACTTACTCCCATGTCTGTAATGGACTTGGGCTTGTATAGCGCTTTTATACTCTTCTGACTACTCAAGGTGCTTTTACACCGCAGGTCACATCTACACATTCACACACTGATGGATAAATTTGCTTTGTAAAGAGTCCAGAAGTAACTAATGCCATTGAGACTCATGCATACACCGCCACCAAAGCAGCGGGAGCAATCTGGAGTTAAGTGTCCTGCCCAAGGACACTCTGGACATGTTGCTGCAGGAGCTGGGGTTCTGAGCCACAGCCGCCCCCGTCTAGAGACTTTCGTTTTTTCTCCTTCTTCAAGTCAATCGTGTTTGCTCTATTTGGAGAGGAAGCTTTGTCTGAAATGGTGAAACTAATGTTTTTTAAAGTCCGGCATCAAAATAAACCGAAACGAGTTTCCCTTCCCCGCCCAGCTCTTCATCTTCCTAAGCATGGGAACACAGCTGAGCGCAGAGTTAACATGCGAGAGAGCTTTTTCTTTACATTCAGACGCAAAGAGAAGATCAAACTGCACGGACCAGAACAATATTTTGGGCTTGTTTGCGTCTGAATATACTTTGTGAATTAGGGCTTAAGCTCGAGCAGATATAGCAGGAGAGCATGATGCACAATTTCTGGAGCTTTTAGTGGCCACAATCCTCTCATAATGAATCAGGCCCTGAGTCTGTTAGACATACCCTTTCTTTTACTTCACACTTCCACTCGCCTTCTTTTTCTACTTTCCTTCACATCTCTCTGAGCACACATGCATGGGGGGTCGTATTTTCTACCCTGCTGTTGTGATAGCTGTGAGTTCATTTGTATTTGTATTTCTGTGCATTCATGAATGCATTGTGTCAGACTGTAAACTCCTTTAGATAGAGCTGTGGCCCTGCAGGGTTTAAGAGTTTAGCCCTCCTCGATGCAGCGTGCAGTGAGATATTGACTTTCTTAAAGTCCGGATCATTTCTCTTTATCAGAAAAACATTAACAACCCCCAACCACCAATAACAACAGAACACAAAGTGCCACACTTCCTTAATCTCCTCTCGCAGTAACAATCAGCTGCTGGCGATGTAAAGTACGATCAAAGTTGATGCATTTTTTTTTTTTTTTACCGTTCGAACAACATAGTATGATTCTTAGAACATTAAAACAGTCTGGTTTCAAGGAGGCTGGATCTAAAAGCCAAAGATCCCCATTAGGTTCCCGTGTTAAAATGCCCGTTAATACAGCAGAAACAAACATCAGAGCCTGGTACACGAATAGAAACAGGGTATGTTTTTTTTATATCACACATCCCTGTGAAATAAGTTATTCATAAATTTGCACAATTAGCGTGGCTGCGTCGACTGACAGGTGTACTCGTTGCTGTTTGCCAGGAGGCTTAAAGCCAGCTGAAAGTTGAGTTAACCTTTCTGATATGGTGACCGCCATTGTTTGGCTCTTCAGAAACTAATGACATCACTGAGACTACATTCATGACTTTTACAGTCTGAGTTTCACGACCTCAGGAATATAGAAACCATACAAATAAATTATAAAACACTACAAATACTTAAAGATAGAAATGCCTCCTTGAAAATGTAAAAAAAACCTTTTTTTATTGTTTTTATAGAAAAAGCTAAATTATGACATAAATCAGGGAGAAGTGAATAATTATTTACTTTCTTTCCTCACTTCTCAGACTTTGTAGCTGCTTCAAAAGACTTGAAATGCATTGAATTGTATCCTGTTTTGTTGTCTGAGTCCATGTCAGAGTGTTGCTGTCGAACTCTGTATAGAGATCTCAGGTGTTACACGTGTTTTATTTAATGTAGCAAACACAACTTGCATATCTGATCCTTCACCTATATGGACAGCACGTATCCATCTCCTTCCATTGTGCAAAACTGAAGCCAGAAAACCCTGCGACGGGGTGCAGATGGCCTAGCGGTTAGGTCGCGCCCCATGTATGGAGGCTGTAGTCCTCCAAGCGGTTGGCCAGGGATCAAACTCAACCTGCGCTTCCTTTCCCACATGACTCTCCTCACACTCCTGATTTCCTACTTTATCCGCTGTCTATCCAAATAAAGGCCTAGAATATATATTTATAAAAATGAAACCCAGCGACAGATTGTCTGGCGACATAATCTAGAACCAAGACATAAGCAGATGGGATCTGGCTGGTGGAACCACCAAACTGAAGCCACGCCTCCTCCCCTTTCAGAAGCATAGATGTAACTTACAAATAAAACATCAAAGATGGCCGGGGTCAGTACAGTTCACAGCGGAAGAGATTCTTGGTTCGGTTTGGAGCAGACACTCAGGGTCAAATAACTGTATTGTTAGTTTTTCTCCAGCTTTTCCTCCTCTTTGCCAATCCTGTTTTCGAATGCAGCATTGAGCCGTATTTCTCAACCGAGCTGTGGATCGTGTCGTCACATTCGATCTTTTTTGCAACAAATGTGTAATAAAACACTTGGACATATTTTAGCATGATTATAAGTAACTATCACAATGGAATTTGGGTCTGACATAAACGTGTTTGTCGCGTAATTTTAAGCTTAAGGTTTGACCCATGTTCCATCTGTTAACATGGAGGAGGTGTATAATAGTGTACTGCACTCCAGCCAGCAGGGGGAGCTCCAAATCCTTTGGCTTCACTCCTATATTCCCCTTTGAAATCATCAAAAAGTCCCTCACAACTTGATTAAGGTCCATGTCAAAACTATCATTTAACACACAAAAAAAGCCTCCAGAGCTAAAACACGGTCACTTCAATCTCTCCACCCTCCTCTGATGCGGAGCCTGTAAGGTGACCTCCAGACGTAGAATTACCAAAACCAGATCAGAACAAGCCTTAACGCCGGCTAATGGATGCTTTAAATACACCAATTGATTTGTGCTGCACAATCCACGCCATTCTAATGGTGGAGCGAGGATGGAGGAGAGAAGGAGGTGACTTGAGGGGGCTCCGGCCAGCTGATGGGACTCAACTCTACCCCCCCTTTACAGGGTCAGTTTACAACTGCACAACTCTGTGTGTGTGTGTGTGTGTGTGTGTGTGCTGTTGAATTGATTTCCTCTGCGATGACAGCTCCAGTCAGGCTGGCACCAAACCCCCCCCCCCCCCCCCCGACGCACATACACACACGACACCATTGCCGCCACAACAAGTACACACATACAGCGCTCACGATTTGCGCTGGGAAAATGGCAGCCACTGGT